>NC_040025.1:11509259-11704205 GCF_000972845.2 Larimichthys crocea
GTGTAATCATCATCTCGCTGTCAACGATATATACCCCCCCCCCCAACACCCCCTTCCCTCCCGTCACCACTTAAAAAATGGCACATTGACCTGACACAGCAATGTGAGGAGAGAGGCAGCTATTCACTGCTCTGTTAGATATGATATAATGAGACGCCAGCGCTCTGAAAGACTGACAGAAGAAAAAACACCACCCAATTGTTCTCCAAACATTGTGGGGACGTCTAAATAAAAATGTCACATTTTGGCTCGCTATCATGCAAATTAATGGCATATCTGGCTGTAAAATAGACATTATGTGAAATCAAATCATCTCCCAAGACATAAAAACGCTCTGATCAAGTGTTCGTCCTCCCCTTTGAGAGCCTTCAACAGCTCGACTACCTCCTCAATTACTTTGGGTGTCAACAGACAGCTATCTGCAATGAGGGCATGTTTTCCCACATAATGACAACTGATAGCTGGTGTCAGACAGGTTATGCTTTTCAATTTGTGCCTGGCAATAATAACAATTACAGCTCATGCAAGTCCTCATTACATTACAGTATGAATTCATTTCGCCGCGCGCATATTTCCCAAAACACTCAACTCCACGCCCGTCATCTAAGACAGGCAGCAGGAGGGATGAAAACAAGATGGCAAACTTTGTTGTGGTCGACCTTCGGCTTTGAGAAGATTCAGTCGAAGCCCGACCAGACTGTGATTCAGTCGTGAAATCATTCTGGATTTCTGCTGTGGCCTCGGCAGTCTAATAGGTGCTGCTCTGTTCTGGCCAACAACCCGGAGAAAGTAATGGATTTGGGGGAAAACATGGCAAATCCAGGCTCCTCAGGCTGTTCAGTGATTCTCCAGTTAGTGGAGGAGATCTTATTGCTGTTTAACTAATTATGACAGAAGTCTTTATTTCAGCATCTCTGCAGCATGCCAACGATGGCAGTTTTATGCATGGGGAGATGAACAGCAAAATTTTCAGGCTCTTGGCAGCACAATTTAAAACAGGTGGTGTGGCATGGATTAATGGATTCGAGATGGGAGCGCTCCGAATCTACACACATACAAATATGTGCAATGTTTTTCACATAACATTCCAGATTATGTGCTACGCCATGTGTTTTAGAGTAAAAAGGTCCCTTGTGGGATTTTATCAGGCAAGTGTTCCAGAAGTGAGATCCCATTCATTTTCCTCCGCAAAAAGTCTCCGCAGTGAAGGGAACCTCGGTTCAGCCGCGGCGCGGGGTCGCAAATCAAAAATAAATAAATAAAAAAAGGTGCAAATTCAGCTCATCGACGTGAACTTTGTAGACTGGAAGAGGAAGCCGGATCAGCAGTTTGGGTTTTGTCAAAAGGCACAGCTACTTATGTGTTCTACTGCTCGAACAAATATGAAAGAATATTAATGTAAAATCGCCCATTAGTCAAGAATATAATGAAGAAACAGAAAGCTGCAAGAAGCTAAACTACTGTCTGACTAATTGATAGCACTCTCCAATAACCAGATCTAATTAATTCAGCATTTTTTATCTGTTAGGTTTTGAATTTTTGTTCAGTTTTGGATAAATGGAGCAAGTTAGGTTTTGAATTTTTGTTCAGTTTTGGATAAATGGAGCAACTTTGTGGCTGATTTCAACAAAAAAAAGCATTTCCCAGAAACTACCCTGAACCCATTCGTGACCGATGACATAACTCTGAAGCGCTGTTAAATTATCAAACAGGCTCCTGTGTTTAAAACCAGCGAGGTTAATGTTAAAGGTAAATTTTGAGATTTAGAATGTGATAAAGTACTTACAGCAGCTCCTTAAGCCACTCGTAAAAATGAAAATAAAAATGTTCAGAGGTCTAAAAAACATGCGTGCGTGTATAAATCGTATCAGATCCGCTGTATTCACGTCATAGGAGTGTTTCCTTAAGCACTACTTTCTCTTCTTACCTGGAAAGTAGCAGATTAAACGACGTCTAGCAAAGAGTGCCATACTTACATTATAAATTGATCTGTTGATCATTTTTTTCAATAAAGAAAACTCGTTTGGTTCATAACGTGTCATAAAATGGTAAAAAAATGTTAATCACTGTGTGAGGGGATGTCCTCAAATGTCTTGTTTTGTCCACAACACAAAGATTTAGATTTACTGCCATGAAAGAAACCAAAAAATATTCATATCTGAGAAGCTAAAATCCTTAAAAATGTCTCAAAACAGCTGGTAATTCATTAAATAGTTAAATAGTTAACAGCTCTAACAAAGTCCCTAAAAACAAGACTCATTCAGGTTGTACTATTTAGTCCTCGACACATATATGAAGTATTTCCATCTATCTACTTAATTTGGTGACTCTGGTCTCACTGTGGACCTGCAGAATAAATAAAACACCTCTGTGACTGGAGGATTCCAGCTATGTGGACTCCTGTGGCCTCC
This sequence comes from Larimichthys crocea, assembly GCF_000972845.2. Classification (NCBI taxonomy): domain Eukaryota; kingdom Metazoa; phylum Chordata; class Actinopteri; family Sciaenidae; genus Larimichthys; species Larimichthys crocea. The sequence continues at coordinate 11,511,671 of NC_040025.1, forward strand.
ACCTCTTGGTCAGCCGTACGGGGAGCACTGCCAACTCTCCCCTTAATGGAGGAAAATATAATGCTCTAAACTGGCAGAGCAACTTTAAAAGTGGGTCATTATAGCAACAGTACATCCGTAAACAGTAAAAGATGGTTGAGTTGAGGGTCATTGCTTCTGTCACCGAGCTGCAGCCTCTCACTTTCTCTGCCTGGCATCCGGCCCTATAAGTCGCTGCCCTCAGTCTGGAGACTGGTTTGGCATATACAACAAAGACAGACATGTCTGGGCTCCATTTAGTGCTCCATGGTACAAGGCCCACCCACTCTGAAACGCTTGTTTTCATTCTATGGCATGAGCTCAAGCATTGTCCGTCTGGACAGGAGAGTGTTCTTCCAGGAGACGAACAAGGCCGCTCATCAAAATTTCTTTATTTCAAGTCTACACATTTCTTCCACTCGACCACCTGAAAACCTTCCCTTTCTAAAACCATCCCACGAGACGTTACATTTTTACAAGGGATGCCCGATCAAGTTTCTTTGCCTCCCTCTGATCCGAGTCCTTTAATATTGGGCACCAGCCAATAGTCCAATCCGAATCTGACACGTTGGAATAACAGCTGTAACCTACATCTGACGCCCCTTGTTTTTACACAAGCTCCATGAGTCACCAAACATTTCATCCACATGTGAATCAAAGTTAAACTGGGAGAATGCGACTCCTGAAATTGATGTTACGCAGTCAACTAGAGGTAAAACATATCAGTCTGTCGGAGTTGTTGGAACAAAAACACTCTGTGATTGTGCCGCGGGGTTGTGGATTACAGACACTACACAGGTTCGGCCTGTTATCAGGTTACTCTCGGAAAATTTACATTTATTAGTGACATTTGTCATTTTAACTGACAAGAGTGACACCGCCAGTCGTCGCCGGGTAAAAATGAGAAGCTTCTACCTGATTTGTTCTCTGCCAGTGAGAAGAAGTAACAGATTCATTACGATTAGGAGTTTAGAGAAGCCGTGTGTTTTACCAACCTGGGCGTTAGAAGTTGCACCAGTGTGCCCGAATCAATTTTCAGTTGTATATACGAGCAAAATATTCACACAGGATCTGTCATAACCGAGAGCATCGCTGTAACACCAGAAGGCTGCGGTGAACAAAACACGGCGGCAGCTTTATTTTAGACGATATCGATCCATTAAAATCTTTCAGGATGGGCCTGTAACGATCTTTAGCATCAGCGCGGATCATCGGCTGATCTGAGGCGGGCCAAACGACGCCTGGTTGCTCAAACAAGCCGACTGTCAAAGCGGCCACTCTGTTAATTATACATAACTTTAAGCCTTAATATAATATGAACAGGTGAGTTGTATATAAATTCACCCTCAGTACAGTTGTCATGAACGGGGAAATTAGCTACAGAGACCAAAACTGTTTTTTGTACCAGGCTGTAAACATGTTTATTTCTGCTGTCTAACATGGGGACTTATGGAGACTGACTCACTTCTGGAGCCAGCCTCAAGTGGACGTTTGAGGAACTGCAGCTTCATTTCTCAGTCACGGAGGTTTGCCACTTGGGCTGCACAGAATCCATCTGATAGTTGTTGAGATATTTCAGTCTGGACCAAAGTAGTGGACCTACAGTACCAATCAGAAGACTGTCGTTGCCATATGAAGTTGAGAAAGCCTGTGGTGGCCCTCTACTCGTCCCTGAAAGAGAGAGACGTGACTTTTTGTTGACCTCGCTGCTTCAACATGAACTGGTCGATGAACCTGGGGTGGTGTTGCTATACTCGCATTGCCACCCCTGCTATCCGCAGGCTGTACCATCCACAAGGCTGTGATGTGGTTCTGGTCCATCAGATTTTATGATCACTGTCAGAGCAGAGTGAGATTAAGAAAAAAGAGATAGAAGCTCTGTAACAAAGTGCTCCAACTCGCCTTTATTAATGGCACCGAAAAAGCCTAAAGGATTTGTTCTGAACATATATACATGGTACGACAGGAGGTCGGCGGGTGCAACAGGTCATCAACAGCACAGAAAAAATGTGCCCTTCTAATAATAAACATTTTTGGGGGCGATGATTCAGACTTTTCTGAATCCGGGCAGTAAATGCTGTAAGTGGTCAGCGTTGAGTCGTGTTTGGAGGATTTAACATATTCCTCCAACGTCTCTCCTAATTCTGGTTGACATCTTCCAGCGGAGGGATTGCATTGCACTGGCATCCGTCTGTGTCTGCTCCTTTTAAACACCATCCATGTGTGGCCAGAGCCGTGCTTGACAATGACACAGAGTGATGCCCCCTCAAAAAGCACAGAGAGAGAGGGAGAGAGAGGGGGGATCTGTGATGAATCACGTCCCATGGAGGGAAAAACGTGTTAAATAGTACTTGGACACTGCAGCATGATAATTTTCTATCACAGCAGCCTATAAGTATCTGACAAGCCCTATGCTGACTCGGCAGTCTGTTACAAAATGGCAGGCGTGCCCTTTATCTCGGTACATGTTTCACGGCAATTGGACAATCAGCCACTGCAGTGAAAATCCATAGTATTGATCGGCGTGTATCTTCTCTATAATTCTCCAGCAGGAAATCCCTGATGACAAATTATATCTGCACCAGTTTTTGATTGGTGCTTTGATGTAAGTGATCTCCAAGGGCAGACTGAGGAACTGGTTGAGGCTTTATTAACTGAGTCTAACGTGGCCTCTTCCTCGTCCTCGCGCGACGAAGCCCCCCGAAGCCAGACCTTCTGTCAGACGAGTCAGACCGCAGGCTGGGGGGCCAGTCAAAACTGCCTCTGCCACTCTGAATTTACAGCTGCACGCATGCAGGCCACCCAACATCATCATAGAGGGAAATGCAGGCGGGCTGTTCAGAGGTATTAAGCCGGCTGTGAAGGTGACTGTCTGCCTCCTCCTGTGTCTAGACTTAAAAGAACACACACACACACACACGCACATGGCAACACAAGCGTGACACAATAAATCGTGAAATCAGATATCATGCAACTTTTTTTTGCCTGTTTATTTCCAGATCAGGGTAAAGTCGTCGCCGTATTTCATTACAATTTACAACATGTGTCCATCCTGAGCTCGCCGCTTGCCTTTTATTGTGACTTTGTCAATCGTGCCGCAGTGTTAAGTTTCAATTTACAGTCAACGTAAGCGGGTCCTGCATGACCACGGCGAGGCTAGCCGCGTCGTCCAATCAAAAGGCGGCGGTGAGGCAAATTAAACGCGATATTGATTCTAAACAAACGCGCTTGATGTGTATAACGAGCCTTATCATTATGTACTACTGCTGCCCCCTTCCCTCTGTTGATAACCCTGACCACAATGCACTTCTTCAGCACACTGTGGCGTGCACACATCCAAGAGGCCTCCCTCTCCTTAATCCTGCCGGGGTACTTAACGGGCATCGAAATTGGCGCGGAACTTTTTTTTTTTCCGAAAATCCACTGTCATAAATCCGATGATTTTTGAAAGGAGAAGGGAGAGAGGGAGAGAAAGCCCTTTATTGGAGAGACGGGTGTGTGAGGGGGGTGGTGGTGGATAATGTTGGACATAATCCAGCCTCTGACAGAGGAGGAGGAGGAGGAGGAGGTGGAGAGGGGGGGAGCCAGCATCGTTTACAGAGAGGCATATGCTCCCCTCCCTTCGCACAGACATGAACTACAGCAAAGCAACCTTTTACCAGCCAGTCAGAGGAGGATAATCTTTCCCCCTCGCAGCACAATGCAGGAGATTACATGGAGAACATGTCAGTCTGCACTGGATTTGCTAGACACTAGATCTCTTGTCCCTATCGATTTGCAGGCTGCTCATTCATGTTTTCACACGGGTCTCACAGGCACCGGGGCCAAAAGCATATGGTTGGGGAAGCGAGCCATTCTTCTCATTCTGCTCCCTCACCCGCTTTTGTGTTTTTGTGGGTGCTTCAATTGGTGTGTGTGTGTGTGAGTGTGTGTGTGCACATACATGATCGCAGTGGTGTCAATGTAACACCTGCTCCCGGGAAATGGGTTTTGTAATCACAGGACAAGTTAACCTCGACACCACAGACTGCAGATGTTGTAATCCCTGGTGCTATTCTGTCGCTGTTGATTTGCTTCGGCGCGAGCACAATCATCGCCCTCATTTTAGGGGTTATAGTTTTCCCTAAAGCTTTGCATTATTAATCAATTATTACATCGCGCGGCCCCTAACACAAATAACAGAAGCTGCGATAGTTTACACACACTGCTGGACCCAGGTGGTTAGGACTTTCTCTATCATAAACAGGGTGCTTTCTTTTGTGTGTGTGGGGTTTTTTTTTTTTTTATCGTAATGCATCACGGCAATTTAACCGGTGGAAACAAAGCTCTATTGTTAAGTAAAGCAGCTCAAGGAAGCGTAGCTCCTTGGTTTATTGAACACATGTGTGCCGACACACCTACGCCACTCTGACAAGTTTGCAAACCGTCCTCTGACACGGCGAGCTGCTTGTTCCGCAATGAAGCTATTAGTTATCAAAGTGGGAAAAGACTGAAATGTGAACATGAAGTCTTCACTTGAGAGATTTTTTGGTTTACGTGATGAAAACAACGATATGCCAAAGCGATAAACTTCCAGGAAACTTTACTCCAGAGAAGTTTTTCCAACACAAAGTAAATTGGCAGAGAAAAGTCTTCTCGGTCCTGAATGACAAAAGGCCTCCATATTTTATGCAACTTTGAAGAGGGCAGATTAAGGGCCCACAGCGGTAGACTTTGACAGAAGAGTCCAGTGGACTCACAGTGCCCATTTTAAGGAGCAGAAAACGAGAAGTCCTCACTCATGCGTTTCTTTAGTGATCAATATGCTAACTCGGGGAATGCTAAAATCGAGGCGGATGCTTGACAAAGATGGATAGATTTGCACCGTCCGTGAAATGTCACTGATTCAGTGGAGGATGTCACCTCAGGATCGCTCGGCTGTGTGATAAGCCTGACACATCAGCTTGGGGTGGAAAGTGGCGTGGCGCCACTCTCTCTCTCTCTCTCTCACTCTCTCTCTCTCCGCCACTGCCGCCGCCACCGCCGCTCTCTCTTTTCCTGTCAGAGCAGACGGATGACAACGACCACCACTGCTGCAGGTCCGGTGGGACCCAGGTAAAAATGAACACAATTAAAAAATGGATGAGTTGCAATCTGTGGAGAAAAGTCAATGTGTGAGGTTTCGGGTGGTTAGCGACTGAGTGGTCGCAGAAAAATAAAAATCATTAATTTCAAGTGAGGGCTTGTCAATCTAGATTTGATAGAAACACTCTGAGCTGCAGAAAGTTTCCCTGATATTTTTAGGTCAGTCTCTTATCTAAGCATTGTGTTTATTTGCAAAAAGATATTAAATCCCAGCTTGTTAAATCGCCACATGCGACGTGACATACTCAGACTGACATACATCATTTTCGTTTTCAGCAGATCAGACGCTCCTCACTCGGGATTTCACTGATAATGGGATTCTCCATAGATAATGTAATAGCCATAGGGAACGAAGCCATAAAGATGGCAATAAAGGTTTTAATTTTACCGTCTTCTCCCAGAATCTGACCCTTTGTGATGCCCATATTTCCTTATGCCTCGGAGGCAGGCGCTCTGAGACTTCCCCTTCTCTCTGTTTGTTCAAGATCAAAAGGTCTGTCCGACAACAAGACGCCGTGACAGGCTGCTTTGGCATATGTTGGGGCCCCCGTCTATTGGACCATGGGGAAGGTGAGAGCTTAGTGTTTTTTCCTCATCACTCTGTCAGAGAGTCTCGTCTCCGGAGACTTTTGGCCGGTTTGTGTGGTCAAAACAAGAGAGTCGCACGAGGGGCCGGCAAACAGCAATCACAACACTGCTACTTTAGACTGACCCGCAGCCTGACCCACTGTCAAATAACCCCACCTTCCGCTCCTGACGCTCCCCTTTCGGGCTGATTTTTGACTGATTGGGTTTGTTGTTCTTCAAATCCTACAGTCATCCTCCTCTTTTCGCTTCTCGGCGGGCGGATATCATATCTCATATTGTATCCCAAAGACTTTGATTGTAATCCTGTTGCTTTCTGACAGGGGGGAAAAACAGCAGAAAATGACAGAAGACAAAGCACCATCCACCCACAGGATCCCGGGTAACTAATAGCCCAGGTCAAAATCTGTCCTTTTATTTATAATCCTCAACAGCATGAAATATGAAGGGGTAGATTGAGATGCATAACTTCAGCCCCTTTTTTTGAAGCAGGAAGCCCTCAGACACCAAAAATGATGAAATGCTTTGGCTGAGAGGTAAACTATTAATAGACTCCTCCACCTGAAACTGTCACTGTGATCCCTGCTCTACAGCCCCGCATCCACACCAGGAGCACCTTTCAGGGACCTGTGAAGGGCTGCTGAGAAGGACTATCACATATGCTGAGGTGCACACGGCGCCTCCTGTACAGAAGGCGCGCTTTACCCGGAGACCAATATGTTTCATAATTGATAGAAGCGTGCATGTGTCAGTGACGTCGGTGACGTGTGGATATTTTATATACACGCAGCTGATTCGAGCTGCTGTTACAAAAGCTTCAAGTGTCGTTGAGTCAAACAGAGGATGATAGTAAAAACAGGCACGCCTGCATTTTTCATGGCCAACTAATTAGCCATTTCCCCTAAGAAGCACAATAAGAGCTCTTGTGTGTGTCACCGCCGTCTGCTGCGCGTAATGAATAAAAACGCCTCATTTTAAATATTTTGGGGACAACTTTCGGGATGTAAATCAGCCAGCAGTAAAGTTATGTCAGAGGAAAAGTCACTGCCGGTAGCAACCACATTCCACAAATGATCATTTATTACCCCACACTATTTTTAAGGGGGAAAATGGCAGCCTCCCTTTGTCAAATCTAACAAGGGAATAGCTTTCAGGTGCTTATACCACTATAACTCATCTCTGTGACCTTTTGAGCAGGAATTAGGGCACTTTCATCCTTGCTCAGGTGCTTGTTGGAGTCCATTAGCATTTTTAAAAAGTGCTACAGAGTCTAAAGAAAAACAGGGAATCTTTCATTAATAGAACTAGTGAACTTTAGCATGTTGGGTAAATTATGAAAAATGACCTGATGAGGGATCGTTACAGCATTGCTGCAGACTTTACTTTAAAGCACCACCTAACGACAAACAAGTTGAGTTATGCAGCTTTATTTTATATATATATATATATATATATATATATTTTATTGTTTTGCACCGCAGCCAAAAATCCATGACAACCTCAAGCACACGCACCAATCGTGAGTTCATATTTCAAACGTCGCTCCTTTGTCATTACTCTCAGACTCAACGTGCTCCTCCTTCAGGGAAATTACATAGCCAACCTGCCTAATCCCAGTCGTGGCGAGCGCTCTTCCACGCCAGCAGACCAAATTAAACATCTGACTGAGATTGCCGACGGAGAGACGGGACGCACACGCGCGTCTCGTAACCCGTTTTTTTTTTCTTCTTTTTTTTTGAAGCTCCTAAATAATTCATAGAGATAAAAACAAAACACAACAAATACCTTGAGACGCGTGCAACCCCCGGTAAGTTAATCCCACAAAATGAAATAGAACTTTATCTTGCGGCTCAAATTGAAGCAATACCGTGATATTAAAGTGTGAAAGAGAACACAAACACTGCAACAAATTACAAAATGCCAGAGGGACCAACAACAGTATTACAGAGGACGGCCAAATACCATTTCATTTTAGAGTGTGGGACATGCAGTTTAATACTATCGTTATTGTCAATAAATTGGAACATGCAAGCTAGTTGGACTCATCACCGCCAGTGTCATATCATCAAATCATGAGCTAGATGTATGATCAGCTCGGGTAATTCGTATTTGTGCGCGGTCAGAAATATCATGCAAGGCCAGCAGGATTGGTCGTTCTAATAAAGAAGTTTTGTTCCAGTCATTAAAGGCCCTCCAGATTCTTAAAGTGCCAGATTGTGTCGAGATGTCATACCTTGTGCTGTCTGCTGCTCGTTTCGTATTACCACTTTCCCTGTGATCAAAAGCATTAATCTAAAAAAAGGAGATATCTGAGTGCAAATATCATCTTTATATGGCCATTACTTATTAATCTTTATGTTCATTCCGGGGCCACTAAGTCATGTCACCTAGATGTCCTCTGAAAGCAAATGGCCCCGACACGGTATATTGAATTACACGTTCCCCTATTTACTGGAAAAGCAGGTCTTGGAGATAACAGGTAAGGTGATATTTACTGTAGCCTGCAGCAGTGTGATGTGCCCTGCCAAATCACAGCTCAGGTGGGCTCAAAGAGCTCCACCGCGTTGGGAAGAAGACTAAGCAGAAGATGAACGATGCGAAAAAAAAAAAAAGACTGATTCGCGCAATTGTACCTAAAGATCGGCGACTATGTTGACGGTTTAAGCGCTCCTTTAACGGAGCAGAGCAGCTTTCTGTTGTTTTCCAGTTTAGCCACGGTGACAAACACTGCTTATGTTCTTTTAATTCTGTTAGACAAACCACTGCGGCTGCTGTTGAAAGGTTACTTTTCCCAGGAAGGAAGCTGCTGAAGCAGCAAATGCAGCAAACAAAGCAGCCCAGAAAAGATTTGGTGAAGCCGACACAAACTGAAATGCAGATAAAGTCCTGTGAATGCAAATAATAATAATAATAATAATGAGGAGATAAAGGGTAATGTGACAACAGCTTCTCACTTTAGCGAATGGTCACATTAGGAGTCGAGGAAGCCGATTTTTGGACAAAGCTCAACCTTATTATTTGTTTAAAATGAATCATCAGGATAGTTAAGAGTCAAGAGGTGACTCCAGATGTGATTAGAGACTAAATAATTGATCGATTAATCAATTAGTTGAGCCCCAGTTAATTGAAAAGCGACTCGTAGATTCATTTTTGGACTTTTTATAAGCAAAAATATGGATTCGGCTGTGAGATTTCTTTATTCCATGTGACAGTAAATTTAATATTTGTGGGTTTTTGACTGTTGGACATCCTGTGGACCAACTGTTTAATCTGTCAGTCAAAGAAATACAACACAGATTGAGGAATAATGAAAATAATGATTAGTTACAGATGTTTGGGAAGCTTTGCTGTAGACGGCAGCACAGTGGAAACATTTTTTTTTGGGGCGGTGGGGGGGTGGTTTAGGGTTAGACAACTTAAAGTCTCCGGTTGCTGGTGGCTGTCAGATTTTGGTCACGATAAAAACAAATTAGCTGAAAATTCACATTTGACTAAAGAAGAAATACTAGTTCTCTGATTTCACGCATGGACGACATCATTTACATTTTAAGACAGCTTGTTCATTAAAAAAAAAAAAAAAAGAAAATCATCAGTGCTTTCATGAGCTGGTTTTTACTGTACTTTAAATGACTATTCATCAATATGCAAAGCAGCAAATGAAAATTTATCTTTTCAGTTGGCTTTTTCTGGGTAATATACACAATTTCTGACACAATGACCTCTGTTGCATCAATTAATTACTTTGCGGTAATGTGTGACTGTTGAACATTTAGAGGCGGCGTACCGACGTCGATGGCTTTATGGTTAATAAAATATTTTGATCGTCATATATAGGACTTGGGCAAACAGGTGCAGATGAAACAACTGGAACACATGGCGGAAGCCAGAAGCTCAGCACACCTGTTCCCTTTTCCTGCTAAGCAGCCTCGCTGTGGATCGTCTCTGGAGCACAAAATAACTTCCACATCTCCTCTTGCACACAACCCCGGCACACATTTCTCCAATTCTAATAGCGCGGAGATGGAGAACAGACATTTGTCCCTTTTAGGGCCAATAGCAATGGTGATAAATGAAAGCAGGACTCTTTCTCTATGCTGCTGGAAGATCTTAATGCGTTTTCCTCTGGTCTGTGTAGACAGAGCACTCCACAGGGAGGGAGGGGAGGATAAGTAACTATAGGAGGTGGTAATGGTGTTGGTATCGGCTGGTGTTGTTTGCCCTAGCTGTATTGAAGCGATGGTCCCTGAGGAGCCTGGCACAGGGAGCTGGGTTTGTCAACCTTGTCTGAGGGACTTAATATGAAAACAACACTAATGAGAACCATTTCCATTGCTCTGTTTATTTTCAGAGATGCATTGAGCGGGGCATACACACGGCTCAGTGATCGCACGTTGCATTGCATTCATTATGGGGCCCTGGATGGTCTACTGATACATTACACACAAACACACTTATAATTGCATTTTTTTTTTTTTTTTTATATTGTTCAGTGCTACTTTTAATGCCGCACTGAAGCAAAATGGGCTCCATGTGACCAAATGCGATCATAAGGTTATGCATGCTGGTTGGCGTCTTTTAGAAATCCGTACTTAAAAGCTAAAAAATAAAAAATTTTGACATATTTAATAAGGACCGGAGCCAAAACACTACATCTAAAAGCTATACTGTGGATTCTATAGGATCTGGAGGGGTATTCTCTTCATCAATAAATGACAAGCTTCAGCAGACAAGTACCATTTCCTCAAGCAAAATGAATCCTCCCCGCGTCCATCTATTCACTCACAGACGTGCCATTTTGAAGATCTCTCTAAAGTGACATTACTCTAGAGATTGAAACCACTATTTCATTGAGCAGAAAATTGCTATTGAATTTGGAACTGAATAATTGGAAGCTATGTTCCAAAGCAACCCGCAAAGAAGAAAGAAGAAAGAAAGAAAGAAAAAAGAAGGTAGAGTTATGTTTTACTGTCACTACACTCAAACCAATGGCATTCTGAAGCTGAGCGGCACAAATGGCGCGGGCGTATTGTAGGACAGGACATTGCTCTCCTTTGTATATGAGCCATATCAAGCGAGGAGAGTTGGTAGGCAATTTGGGAAAGGATGCAATTCACTTTGATTTGATAGAAAGCCATGAATGGAATATATATATAAAAAAAGAAAAGAAAAGATACAAGCGTTCAGCTGTGTAGTTACATTCGCTGTATTCGTCGACGCGTCGGACTACATATCAATCCCTAAAAATATCGGCTACGATCTGCGAGATCTGAGCTCGTCGGGTATGTTTGAGCGGAGAAACGCCGTGAGTACAGACGTAAATTTATGTGCGTCTAAATCAAAATGAGACCTCCTGATGAGGCGACGACGTTACAGACGTCTCCACAATATTCTCGTTTGCAAACGCAGGAAAAGGAATAAGTGCTTTATCTGCTGTGTTTCTTGTGTTGTGGGTTGGTGGCACTCCCCCCTCTTTCCATCCACCCACCCACCTACCTAACACCCCCATCCCTCTCTCCTCTCTCTCCCTCCCTGCCCCTCCCTTCATCCGGTGATCGTTTTGTGAACCCGTTAGCCTGTCATTGGTTTAGAGACTCCAAATGACCCTGTGTTTCTGCAGAAGACTCATTCATCCCCTCTCCCTCTCCCTCTCCCTCCCCAGGCCACTGGCAATACTGATGACCACCAGAAAGACACACACACACACACACACACTTGTGCATGCGCACAGACGGACACACACATACTTCTTACATTAGCGCATGCACGCACACACACACACACACACACCGGCTGGCTGGCTGCTGCGGTTTGCTGGTGTAATGTGCTTTGTTGTGTGAAGGTATCAATCAGAGGGGAGCAGATTATTAGAGTGTCTGAAAGAGATCAAACAATGTTGCCGTCTGCACCCACACATGGCTGATTTACAGGCAGGCTGATAAAGTACTGCAGCTCTCTGTCAGGGGCTACATGACGGCTCGCCGCGCTCTTAGGATAAATTATTGCAGAGGCCCGCGGTAATGTCTCTCCACCTAGCAACCAGCCGCCCCAGCCGCTGCCAGGGGAGCCCTGCCTCGTCTGCCATAATGGCACTGTGTCCGGGGTCAGCAGTTACTGTATCATAGCAGGGTGGGAGGGACACACACACACACACATATATATACACACACGCATGCTCGGATGCATGCGCGTGCACGCTTGGCGCGCCGCTTCTCGTTTGTCTCTGCACCTGCCGTTGGAGGCGATGCCAAAAGACACTCAGGGATGACTACGGGAGGACGGAGTGGACACGGGGGAGGCGCTGATGTCTCGCTACAATTTTGCAGGAGAGCAACATTTTTTTTGAAAAACTAAGGTTCCCCAAACAAGACGGCGCTCAGAGGGAAGGAGGTGCCATTATCAAAAGATAAGGCTTGGCAAAAACGTTCCAGAAATCCATCTGTAACACTGAGTCTGATATCGCTCGTGTGATTGGCCGAGAGGCGCATTCTTTCACACTAAGCTGTCTCTAAGTGTCCTCGTGTCAGGCCTCCACACAAAAAAAGAAAAACCCACCTCCCTGATTGATACGAGCCTAATAGGGACATTTTTATATATCAGTGTTTTTATGACAAAACACAGCGTCTACTTGATCCACCATCCAAAACAAGGCTTCACATTCTGAGCCGCGCTTCAGCGCACAGCGACAGTCGCAGGCAGATAGATATATAGACAGATAGGCAGAAATCAAAACGAATAAGTCACCAGCAGAAGTGGATTTCACTTACAGGATGACGCATGACTATTTCATATCCCGCTGACTTCCTGCCCTTTTATTTACTCAAGATGGCTTCTAGTTTTCCTTCTGTACACTGAGCAAGGTCAAAGAAAGTAGAAATCAGCCAAGAAATTGGCAGAAGAAGGAGAAGAAGACACAGGGCTGAGTAGAGGAACTATACTGAGATGCTAAAAGATAGATGCTGTCGATTGAGTGTTATGAATATTTTACCGAGGCTTTCTCCATTAGAGCTTTTCAACAGCATCTTTCTATATAAAAAAAAAAGAGGGAATGTGATAAATAAAAAACAAAAACGACTAAAAAATAGATTCTTCTTCTTGAACCGAGGTGGTCAGGAGTTCACAAACTGGCTTTGGCAAGTCGTCTGCCATTTTCAGCAGTGACTGGGGTGATCGCCTTCCCCTCCTCCTCCTCCTCTCCCCCCCCGTGTTATCTCGCTCAAAGCAGTGCCATCCCTCTATTGTAATAATGCCGCTTCCCAGCAGCCCTTGGAATGACCTTTCTTTAATTAACTGCATCTTGATGAGCAGATCTACATAGAATGTGAAGGTTAATTAATGAAGTATCACTGCTTAGTCTTAAAACCATCACCTAGCGGATGACAGCCAGCCCACCACTCTCAATTTTACCCCCCGATCTCATTAGCGATGGTAGGCCAACGGACAGCTCGGCTCTGGCCAGTGCATCTCAAGTAAATTGTATCAAAGACAGGCCGCTTGATATCCTTCATATGGCTACGTAGGACCATATTCTGACTCTACACTTTGAATAATATATGAGAAATGCTCACAAACACACACACACACACACACATATTCTTGCATCACATAATGTGTTCGTGTTTTTTCTCTGAGGTATGAATGTAGTCAGCAACCCCATAAATAATTCAAATGAAGGTAAAATAATATTTCAATTAAGATCCATGTAATCTGTTTCCTGCAAACAAATACATGATGGATGGTGATGGATAATTCTTGTATTATTGCACAGTTTCATCTTGATAAGCCTTCGGTTTCCGCGTGATTTCATTTCAGGGCGCGTTTCGGCGTCGCTTATCATCGCAATTTGGAAAGAAGATCCACATTAGCGAACGTCGCGCTACTACTAAAAGTGTCTTCTGGTGGCAGCTTAAGCTGGTGAAAGACGGGGGGGGGACGGCGGTGATCCAGGGTCTACGGTTACAGCGCCTTTCCCAAACCTGGCAGTGCTCACGCAGCCTTTTCTTGTCTTTTTCGTCTATCTATAATCTATCACGGGAGGATGAGAGGATGAGGCGAGCCATCACCTCAGCATGCACAGCACTTAGAGCACAAACACTAGGTGGACATGTGACACCATCCATCACCATGGATGCTGGTTTTCGTTGCTGTTGATTGCAAGGTTTTCCCTCCTGGGTATCGCAGGCCAGGCGAGCCACCTGGGCTCATTTACCTTCCCACCTGGCCCCGGACATCGGAAAATTAAACCGAAAGAACCTGAGATTGCTGCCCCTGTCTGGGCTTCCTGGCTCCTTTTTCGTTCTGAATGAAAGTCTGAGAGGAAAGGATATCATTTTAAATATTCTGTCATTATCCTGCCAGCTTGTACGCACAGTACGCAGCCTCGCTGACACCCGATGACTTCTGTGGCATACACAGACGTGGACGTAGATCTCCATCACTAATCACTGTTTGCCTCCGTCTCTCAGCTCTAAGAAATAATGACTGAGGCTCCACGAGTAACCTTGCTTTAGCTCTAGGAGTCAAAGCATTAATGCATGGCTTGACTTGCTGGTGGCACAAAACAACTTCCAGAAGACAGCGGAGGTTGACAAGCGTTGTTTATCCCTTTTTTATCCAACATCCATAGCATGGAGAATAAAATATGACACACACCACAGCCATCTGGATACAGCTAACCCACGAGTCGGTATTATTTGTGTCTATTAGTGCTACAAAGTTATTGATTCTTATCATTTAGCGCTACAACCTTTTGACAGCAGACACGACGACGTACGTAAAAGCTGACATGGCTGACTCGGTGACAAGCTAACAAAGAGTGATACCCCCCCCCACCCCGCTGCTGTCTCTCAATGCTGTCTGTGTATTTATAGAGTAGAATAAAATAGAACTTTCTCTTCTACTGCCATATCTATCTATACCTTATTTGTATCCAGAATGACAATGATTCCCCCGAGCCTCATTTATGGATCAAGTCGTGAAGAAAGACAGAGTGAAATTCCATTTTGTTTCTCATATATTGTTAAGATTTCGCCGGGGTAAACTCGACCCCTAATTGGTGTAGCTTTTTGCTACCACTGATACGGTGTCACGCCGTCACTGATGACTGTCAGGTAAACTTTTCCGCACAGAAGTATTTCTCCGTTGAAGCGTCTATCTGATTTCCCTTTCAGCACCTCGAATGACACCCCACTAAAAGCTGGCACAATACGCTTCCCGCACACAACGCTGTCACCAAAGACAACTTGGCGAGAAGCGAGTGTTTTTGAGAGTTTGAAACAAAATAGCTGGTGCAGCATTTCCCCATTTCCGTCTGAAATCCTTGACACCAGAGGATTTACAGTGAAGTGAAGTGAGGTGGGTGCTGTATGGAACGAGCTGTGGGGGCTGAGTTAGCTGGGGCGGGCGGGCGGGCGGGTGGGCGAGGATGGCGGGGGTGTGTGGGTGGGTGGGTGTCGTGTGTGTGTGTGTGTGTGTGTGTGTGCGTGCGGGGGTGGGGGGTCCACGCTACACTCATGCTGACAGGGATCCTCCCTGTAGCGCGTGCTTTTTTTTCCATTAGTTCCTTACTCACTCTCTTGCCCTCCAGACCCGCAGAGTGAGGAAGATTTAAGTGGCCAGTCAAGTGAAATCCCCAAGGTTTGGCAGGTGTGAGGTCTGGCTTCATTATCTACAGACACCTCTGTCCAATTATGAGCCTTTCTCCCTCTGTGACGATGATGATGCCGTGTGTGTGTGTGTGTGAGTGTGTGTGTGTGTGCGTGCGTCTGTAGGTGTGTGCGGCGCATGAATAAGCCTCATTGTTATCTGTCTAACTATCAAGATTCCCTCCTCCATCACGACATCATTGACAATTTTCACGCGAAAAAAAAAAAAAAGAAGAAGAGAATCACGCGTGCGCACACACACACACACACATTCACACATCTTTTGTTTAGATTTAGCTCTGTCGAAACCTAAAAAAAAATATTCAGCGCATCAGGGCTTCACTTCTCTGCTCTGTTCTACTTTAGCGTACAAAGCAACACCTGAAACCTACTTGGAAATAATGTTAATGGTCAGTTCCCGGCAAAAAAAAAAACATAATTAGCGCATGCGACGAAAAGCGAAAAGGAAAAGGGAGAGGCGCAATAAATTACACGCAGAACCGTCCTGTGATCAAAAGTCTGACTGCTTTTGATACATCTACATGGCTTCTCCATTTTGCTGACCCACTGGTTCCAAAATGTCAGCTACTACAAACTGGAGCACTGCCTTTGGAGGCTGCTTCAAACAAGCACAGGGTCTCTTTCTCTAGCCTGATTTTGGACACCCCCTGCTGACTCTACAGCAAAATACAAGGCCACACGAGTAGGCTGTGTTTCTTTTTCCCCAAACGTGGACTTTATAGGTTTTTATAGAGGTGTGCTTTTAATTTGGAGACAGGAAAAGCTCATTTCACCTCCTCTAGACGACACGTACTGGTTTATAAGCCACGTTTGATTCATTAAGTGTCTAAACTTCATTTTTAACAATATCAAAAATAATTGCAATTTTGTCTTTATTTATACCCCAGCATGTTTCTCAGAGCTGAACACTCTCCTCTGTGGCTGTGGCCTGCTATTGTCTATGAAGCCACATGTACCCTTCTAGTCTCTGGTTAGCCTGCACTCATCTGCAGCCCCTATCATCTGCATCAGTTGGCAGATACAAAGAGCATAGCGCTGTTTTGCGTGCGAGCATGTGTGCGCGCCACTGCTGCACTTGCTCGCGCCTCTGTGTGTGTGTGCGTGTGTTCATGTGCTTGTGTGCACTGTCTTTTTATATGATAAAGTGGGAGAGTGTTGGAGGCATCTGATGGTTCCCAGACTTTGGCTCTGTTTTATCTGATGCTGAGATGGCAGCTGTTGACCAAAGGAATTCATACATGTGTGTATAATTTGTCTTATGGCTCAAAACAAACACAGGACTCGGGACATCTTTTACCCATTCGATTTGACATGACACAAACAGAAAGTCTCTATGTGTGTGTGTGTTTGGGTTCTGAGCTGCTTGATTATAATTTCAGGGATGTCTATAAATAGTACGGACCACATATCTGAGCACATTACACAGTATTCTCTCAGAGCGGCGTGTATAACAAACTATCGGCGTACTTGAACCGATGTGGGCTGAAAGTGTGTTGCGGCAAAGCTTTGAACTCACCCTTTTTTATTTGCCTCCGCTTAATGATAATAATCTCAGGACTGGCAGCGGCGAATGAGCCTCCCCTGAATCGCAAAAAAAAAGAGAAGAAGACATGAATTAATAATGAGCAAAATTACTCAAACTCTGCACACCACGACCTGCCGCAGCACGGTGAGCGGCGGGCCCTAAGGTGACAGAGCTAGATAAATATTTTATTTCTAAATATGATTTTTTTTTGGGGGGGTGGGGGCGTCCCGAGCTTGCTTGTCTGACAATCCTGCACGGGGGTTATTGCAGCACATGGCTAAAGCATTAAGGCTAAAAGGAAAAGGGTCTCTGTCTGGACAGAAGCGAGACTCAGAGATCAGGTTTGTGTGTGTGTGTGTGTGTAAGCAGCCAAGGCTTCTGAAGGCTCGTGGCTTTCGCCGGCGAACTGAGTCCACGGTGTTCTTTGGGTGCCCTCAGGTGGAAGCCTGGTATAATTGCTGTTGACAACCTACAAGTCATTGTGCAATTAAAGCATCTGCCGCTCCTGTGTGGCAGCGGGCTGTGATGCCTTGTGACAGCTCGTAGCCATTAAGCAACTGTAAGCAGCTGGCGTGCCTCGGTGGGGGAAAATAATGTGACAGAGGCACTCCCCCCTATTGTTGCCCTTGTCTCATTGGGGAAAAGAGGGACATTACATCACTCACTGAATTCTCGGGCATCTCGATGAATGGGGAAGGGGGCACGTCCACAAATTAGAACTGGCACAGCTGGACGTCCAAATGATATTTTGTTTCTGAGCACAACAAATGAACAGGAGTTGTCTTAAAGGGAACACATGAGGAAATCGTCGGCAGGATGCGGTGTGCTGAAAATCAGAGCTTATACGATCGGCGAGTTGATCGATAAGTCGATCGACAGCAACGATTATGAGTACTGATTGATGATTTAAGTCATTTTGCCAAGCAAACGCGGCAAAACTTTAGTGGTTCCGGCTGTTTAGATGTGAAGATTTGTGTCTTTTCTTTGTTTTCAGTGACAGTGAGCTGAATATTTTCAGGCTGTGGACTTTTAGTCGTACAATACAAAGTGTTTGAATGAATGAGGGCAGGCGTTTTACGCTATTTTCTGATATTTTAGAGAACAGTTTCATCTTTTTATATGGCAAAAACAATGGTTAGTTGAACTGAACTTAGATATTTGTAATGATACCTTCTTGTCGGTGCAACATGCATCAGTTTTTCTTCTGTAATCTGACACAAACATGGTCAATCACTTTTTGAAGTTGTTGCACATTATTTAAGTGTAAATTTGATCTTTTATATACCTTTAATATATATATTTTTTGTTCTTAATAGATGGTTACTTGTTTACATATGTTGTTTCTGTTTGTTTGTATACTGGAGTATTGTAACAAAATAATTTAAATTTCCCCCGGGATTATTAAAGTATTTTTGATTCTGATCTCTGAGTCATTTGTCTGTGTTTCTTTTAACTGTTTTGAGTTTGGGAGGGATTTGTGTGCATTTGATTTGCTAATATATATATGCCGATCGACAGAAAGTGAATTGGCAACAATTATGATTATGGATTAATCTTTTTTTTAAAGCAAACGTGGCAAAACTTTTAGTGTTTCCAGCTGTTCAAATGTTCAGATTTCTGTCTTTTCTTTGTTTTCAGTGACAGTAAACTAAATCTCTTTGAGGATTGTGGACTTTAAGTTAAATAACGCAATAGTATCTGAAGACGTCAATGTACATTTCTGGAGTGCAGGCGTTTTTACGCTTATTTTCTGATATTCAAGAGACCAAATGCATCTTCACAGACTCCTGGAGTCTTACTGAGAATCTATCTGTAATGATTCACCTTCCCCTCGCTTGGTGCAACTCATACAAACGAGACCTGATGATGAAGTGAAGAATTTTTGAAGCTGCGCGTATGAAAAGATTTACAATTCTTTTGATTGTAAGTCTGGATCAAAGTGAAGAGCATACTGGCCTGTCCTCCAAAACGCTTCAGGGTGGATGACATAAGTCTTTTCTTTAATTACGCCCCATCTCTTGAGTCATTCGTCTGTCACACGTGAATGTGCGCTCTTTGATGATACATTTAAGTTTGTGGAGGATTTGTGTGCGTATGATTTGCACGGCTTTCGGTCAGATTTAATTAATTATTTATTAAGTTATGTCTGTGTTTTCCTCATCTTCTTCTTCTGGACCGCCCCTAAGTACAAAAAAAAAAAACAGTACTCTGCTTCTAATATGACATAAACTGACAGGATCCAATTCAAAGACAGCAGTAATCAACTAGTCATATTCATATGGGCAGGGCATGAAAGGCAGTGTGTGTGCAG
Source organism: Larimichthys crocea (assembly GCF_000972845.2). Taxonomy (NCBI): domain Eukaryota; kingdom Metazoa; phylum Chordata; class Actinopteri; family Sciaenidae; genus Larimichthys; species Larimichthys crocea. Next base: position 11,530,896 of record NC_040025.1, read on the forward strand.
TGTGTGTGCATGTGTGTGTGCATGTGTGTGTGCAGTGTGTGTGTGTGTGTGTGCATGCATGCCTGTGTATGTGTGTGCATGCATGTGTGTGTGCAGTGTGTGTGTGCATGTGTGTGTGCAGTGTGTGTGTGTGTGTGTGCATGCCTGTGTATGTGTGTGCATGCATGTGTGTGTGCAGTGTGTGTGCAGTGTGTGCATGCATGTGTGTGTGCAGTGTGTGTGTGTGTGTGTGTGTGTGCAGTGTGTGTGTGTGCATGCCTGTGTGTGTGTGTGTGTGTGCACACCTCCTGTCTGTCTGCAGGATTTGCTGTTTCAGCAGGGAAGGAATCAGTCCTGTGCCTTTGCCATGCAAGGGGAAAGTCAGCGTAAGGAAATTCCTGAGCTTCACAGTGGCAATCAGGCAGTTAAGGACCTGCCACTGAAAATGGAGCTGTGTGTCAGTCACTTTCATGGCTTATTCACACCAGCACAACTGCTCTGGCTTATAAAAAAAAGAAAAAGAAGAAAGAAAGAAAGAGGCATTCTCATTCACTCACCTCAACCACCCAGTAAATTACCTGTACTTGAAAGATGGTGTATATTTAAACACCTGAAAGCTTACCTGACTCTCTCATGCGCGGGAAAATACTCTTTTTAAAAGGTCGTTGAAGGTGCCACAGAGATGTGTTAATGTTGTAAACAGTTGACGGTGGACTTTTTAGACCAATATATGTTATATATTTCTTATTTTATTCGACACACACTTTCTGTTTTTAGCTTTAGTTTCAGTTTACACAATAAAAGTCTTCCACGACGACAGGTGGCGGTAACGTTAGAAAAACGACAAAAAAAACAAAAAAATACTTTAGTTTTCTGGAGATAATAATATTAAATATATATAATAAGTGTTGCTGATTATGTTAAATCTTAATATAAATGGTATCTGTTTGTTTTTTATCTGTTTATTTTTAAATAAATAAATAAGATTTTCAAAACAAAAGTGGCCAACGGTTATAATGCTGCGTTCAGGGAACCCGTAAATATCCACTCTCACTCGTTTTTCAAGACGAGTGAAGAATTAGTTCGTGTTTTATTTTTATTTATTTTTTATTTGAATTTAAAAACAGTCGAGTTTAAGCTAGTAAAGAATTGGCTAGAATATAGAGTAAAAAAAAAACACAGGTTTATAGTTATTTTTTTATTAAAATGACAAATATTCGTACTTATAACGCTTGACAATTTAAAGCAAAAAATCAAGCAGGCATATATATATACATATACATCCTGGCAACAATAATCACTCCAAAATAAAGCACTTTTATCGTGTTATTTACACGCTCAAACTTGACAGTTTAGATTCTCCCGATTGTTTTTAAAAGCAACACGTGACGTCACCGGGACGAACGAAACGGCGTGCATGCTTATGCACCGCTGCCGCAAAGCCCACGTAGCGTGTCGTAAAAAAAACAAAACCTACAAAAAACACCATCCTGTTTTGAAGTTAACGGCCATAACCGTTAAAAACCGCCGGTAACGGTCACATTTAACGGCTTCAAGCATGTAAACAATCGAGCTGGCTGCATCTGAGGCTCCGAGGTTGCCCTGGAGATGAGTTGATCTGCAGCAAAAACAAAAGCTCGGAGATGGCAACATACAACCCAGAAGGTAAGAAGGGAAACTCTGCAAACATCTGAGTCATGCAATGTTGTCGGTTGCATGCATGTGCATCGTGCAGCTTCCTGTTAAAGTCATTGGTTGCTGTGTGTTGCTGCAGGACATTCTGTCGTGGTGGAGGTGAGCCCAGACATTCACATCTGCGGCTTCTGCAAGCAGCAGTACAACAACTTTGAAGTCTTCCTGGCTCATAAGCAAAATGGATGCTCCTTACCGAGCTCCAACACATCAGCCACCAACAACACCACCACTGCTGCTGCTGCAACAGCTGCTCTCACAGGTAAAAGAAATACTGTGTTTCTGCAGAAATGTGATGATGCTGCACAGAGAGACACAAGAAGTCTGTCCTACCTGTGAGCATCAGCCTGTACAACTCCTCCCTCAAAATATCACACACTCCAAGTCAAGTCCAGCAGCTATCGAACTGGCTTGTGCAATTTTCTCATGCATGCATGCTGCACTTTAACAATCAGTGTCTATTCTCTGTACAGTCTCTCAAACACTAAATTCTTCATAAGGTTTTTGTTACGACCCGGCTCGTTTGGTGAGCGGTAACATAAGTTAGGGATAAGAAATGAAATGGAAGATGACAACTGGTTCAGGTGAGGCAAAAAGGGAACACAGTGGCGTACAGGTGCTGTTTAAAAGAACAAATAAGTAATAACAAAAAGAGAACTCTAATCGTCTAACGAGAAATAAAAACCTCACTATCTAACCTGTTGAAAACCAAGAAAACACATCAATAACAGCAGCCCTGACTAGTGACTCTAACAAAACAATACTCTCAGTGTAATCAGTGTAATAATAATACTAATTATACATTTTATTTGAAAGCGCTTTTCAGGGTACTCAAAGACACCTTACAGAGAAGAACATTAAATCATCAAAACAATCTAAGACAGTGCACTAAAAACACATTAGACATTAAACAATAAAAGCAATTTTAAAAAGGTGTTTGGTTTTTGTTAGAGATTTGAAGGTGGGCAGGTCAGTACAGTGTAAACGTAACTAAACCTGGCCCAGTCCCAATAATGTTTGTCCACCAACCTCCAACCACCTGAACTGCAGACCCACAGTCTATTTAAACTGCAGCTGGGGTTGATTGAGGACTCCGGTTGGTCGAACCACAGCCACACCAACACAGACGACAGGATTCAGCACTCTGGCGGTCTTGGGGACCAATCCTCAGCAGGGGATCACACAGCTGGTTTTACCTAGAAAACTCAATAAATATTAACCAGCGGCCAGTTTTAGATTTACATAGTACACTGTTACTTGGTTTGTTTATTTTACTGTTACTAGTTTTATTTAACTGTTATTTATACCTGTGTATACAGTGTTAAAATAGGATATCATATAGGTGTATATTGTTAAAGTTTTGTTTTCTTGCCATCACTCACTATTTCACTTACCGTACTGGGAGCTGCGGTAATAAAAACAGTTTCCCTGCAGGGATTAATAAAGTATTTCTAATTCTGATTCTGATGTGGATGCAAATCCTTTTTTTTTGTGTGTGTGTGTGTCCCACTCTGCTTCAGATTCCAGCACCGAGTTTGTTTTCGAGGAAACCTACCAGACCTGCGTGATGAGAGGTGTGAAAAAGATCCTGACCAAAGCACAGAAAACACCTTCCAAAAAATTAAAACCTGCTCTGACTTCAAAGAGACACAGCTGCTGTTTCTCAGGTCAGTGCCTCTGTATGCCGCCGTTTATGACTGGCCACCAAGCGAGCAACACTTCCTGCCCCTTTTTTATTTATTTATTTATTTAGGACTCTTTCAGATTAACTTTCCACGAGCTCACGAGGCTACACACACCTTGTTAAAAAAGCCCGATCTCTGTTGATCTTGCAGGTTGCACTTTTAAGACACAGTATGGCCAAAAAGACATGGAGCGACATCTCAAAACTCACACCGGTACGTCAACGCCTTCCACATGTGGTTCTCTCTGTGTTTTTTTCTTTAAGCACTTTCCAATCAGACACGACTGACACAAGTCGTTTTATTTTATTTTTTTCCAGGTGAGAAGCCGTTCGAGTGCGAGCTGTGCCACAAGCGCTTCAGTCGACGGGACAAGCTCAACATGCACAGCCGCTCGCACACGGGCGAGAAACCGCACAAGTGTAAACACTGTCCCTACGCGGCGGCGGACAGCAGCAGTCTGAAGAAGCACCTGCGCATCCACTACGACGAACGGCCTTTTAAATGCCAGATATGTCCTTACGCCAGCCGCAACTCGAGCCAGCTCACCGTGCACCTCCGCTCGCACACCGGTAGGTGGTGTGAAGTCCTGGATTGCTGTTGCTAAGCTGTGTTTTGTGGGCTTATTTTGTGCTTGTCATTTGTTTAAGGGGATGCACCTTTCCAGTGCCAACAGTGCGATGCAAAGTTCAAAATCAACTCCGACCTGAAGAGGCACATCCGGATTCACTCCGGCGAGAAGCCTTACAAGTGTGACTTTTGTGAATACCGCTGCGCCATGAAGGGCAACCTGAAATCTCACATTCAGATCAAACACGGCACTGAGAACTCCTTCCACTGCGTGCACTGCGATTTCCAGTGCGCCAACAAGACCGCCCTGCGGCAACACTCGCGAGAGCACCAACCGACTCAGCCCATCCAGTGTTCCAAGTGCACTTACTCCTGCTCCAGCAAGGGGGCGCTCAAAGTCCACGAGAGGATCCACTCGGAGGAGAGGCCTTTCAAATGCGACTTCTGCAACTTCGCCTCCAAGCAGCGCAGCAACCTCGTCATCCACAAAAAGAAGTGCCACTCGGATAAGCCCGAAAAGGGCAGCGGTGGGAAAGGTGGCAGAGGCGGAGGGAAGAGCGGAGGGAGTGACTCTCCGAAGCCCGTCGGCTCCAGATATCGGGCCAAGCTGGATGCAGCTCGAGCTTTCTGCTGTGACTCGTGCGATGCCTGCTTCGTGAGGGAGGACTCGTTGCGTAGCCACAAGAAGCAACACAGAGACGCCCAGAATGTGCTGCAGCTCCAGCTCTCCACCCCAGTCGATGCCGTCAACTTGGTTCCCGTCACGACGTCACAGAGCGGCGCCCAGCTTGAAGTTCCCATCCCGTCTGACTCGATGGCTCCTTACAGCAGTGCACAGCTCAAAATCATCGTATCTCACCCTCTGGGCCAGGAGAACCCCTTAATTCCAGCTAGTGTGGATAGTCAGAAGACCAACATGGTCCTGCTAAGCCCAGAAAGTCAGGACATGGTAGTCAACTCCATGATCCAACAGGTCAACCTGCTAGCGCCTATGCAACCCCTCGTGTCGTCCCAGACTGCAGAAGCCACCCTCGAACCCCAGACGGTCCTGCTGACACAGCTCAGCCCCGACGACGCCAACAACCCGCTCCACCAGGCCCTGCTGCAGACCGCCATAACCGCTCAGGACTCCGGCAGCGGCACGCAGACTTTCATCACCACCTGCTCTGAGCTGGAGGGCCTCAACGCCTTGATCCAGGAGGGCGGCACCGAGGTCACGGTCGTGACGGAAGGCAACACCGCCATGGTCGCCGCAGCAGCTCCACCGGACATGGTGTGCGGCCCGTCGGAGGACATGTCCTCCAAGCCGGTCACGGTGGAGGAGAGTGCCTTAGCCTGCGACGAAAGCGCGTTACTGGTGCCAAACATCAGCCTGGGCAGCCAGAATGTGGTCATCCACGGCGTCCCACTGATAGTGTCCACTCAGCCACAGCAGACTGAAATAGAGCAGCTCTCCCCTCACACACTCTATGCAGATTCACACACGCTGGAAGGAATCCCACAATGAGTGAAGGGTGTGTTTTTCTAAAACAAAACAAAAAAGACTTTAACTGCATCATAAGCTATTTCATTGCCAGTAAGAACTTGTAGGTGTAACGGTTACGTACGTGCAGGCCATTAACAGTAACAGCTTTCGTTTCCAGCAATTTAATCATTAACCACTGAGGTAACAATACTGTTGACTTTGGAGACACATTTGTTTTCAGTTTTATGATTTTTAGAATAATTAATTGTCGTCATAGCACAATAGAATGTCGTCATCATGTTTACTTTAACTTTTGAATGTGAAAGTTAATCATTTGGACATAATTTTCATCATCATTGTCTATTTTTGGGCATCAAATTCAAATAAACCTTATATTAAATAAATGAATTGAAGTGATTGTTTAATTAAAATAAGGTTTATTTTCAGGCAAAGTCTGAAACAAACGGACAACTTGAAACTGAACGAACGTCTCTTTGGTGAATCTCTCCAATTTGGCCATTAGGTGGCAGCAGAGTGACATGATTAAATGGAGAATTGGTTACTCTGAAATTGTTGAGTATTGCAGTCTTGTATTGATTCTACATAGTCTGTTTGGTTTTTTTGGGGGGGCGGGGGTTTTCAAAATGACTATTTTCAAGGCCTCATTCTGAATCTGGAAAGTAGATGTCAATCGTAGCAAACATTAGACATATCAAGGTCTTAGTTTCTAAAAGCCAAGTCGCTCTCCCAATAGATTTTTCAATAAAGTGCCTGTTTTGCTTGTGGCTATCTATTATTGTGGCCGTTTTTACACTCAGACTTCAGCACTTAGTTTTTTTGCAAGAGAGAGAGACAGAGTGAAGGCTGCACCTTTTAATAGGAGTCTCCTATGAACAGTCGACCATTGATTTCTTTCTCGTCCCTCGGCACTAATGGCTCTACTGATGCACACTTGTACGTTTTCTGGCTCAGCATGGCCACAAACTCAGACGGAGTTCTTTTGATGAGCGACTCTGAAGTTTCACCTCAAGAGTTGGTTTGTGTTTCAAAGAGGAGCTGTCCCTTCTGACGGAGAAGGAAGACCATTTGTCGCCATATATTTAGGATGCACAGCAGCAAAGAAGAAGTTCGGACACGTCTTCTCGTCCGTTTTCCAAGTAGCCTCCTTTTGCTTTGATGACAGCTTGGCACACTTTGCGTTCCCTCAATCAGCGTCAGGTTACCTGTTTTCAATTAACAGCTGTGCCTCGTAAAGTTAACTCACAGACTTGCCTTCTTAATGCATTGGAGACCATCAGTTGTGTTGTTCAGAGGTCAGAGGTTGTTTCTTGGCACACAATAGCCCAATTCAACTACTGTAGTAATCCATATCCTGGCAAGAACCGCTCAACTAAGTAAAAAGAAACAGCAGTCCATCATTTCTTTAAGACATGAAGGTCAGTAAGTCTGGAAAATGTCAAGAACCCTGAACGTGTGTGTCACGAAAAACATCAAACACTATGATGAATCTGGCTCTTATGAGGGACCACCCCAGGAAAGGAAGACCGAGGGTTATCTCTGCTGCAGAGCATGAGTTCATTATAGTTAGCTCAGAAATTGGCAATTAACACACATCAGATTAGAGCCCACATAAATGCTTCAGCTGTACAGAGGAGACTGTGGGAATCAGACCTTCATGGTTCACTTGCTTGGTCCAAGAAACACAAATAATGGACATTAGTGGAAATTCATACTTTGGTCTAATGAGTCATATTTCAGATTTTTGGTTCCCATAGACTGTGAACGGCTGTGGTATCTACATGTGTGGTATCTACATGTGTGGTTCCCACTGCGAAGCATGAAGGAGGTGGTGTGATGATGCAGGGTTCTTTTACTGACGACATTGTTGCAGACTAACTTAAAAATTCAGGGCCAGCCTGGCTACCCTGAAGCGACATGCCATCCCATCCGGTTTGCACATAGCGAGATGATTATTCGGGAAACTATGTATGTGGCTTCCACAATTACCCGACCTAAACCCAATTCAGATGGTTTGAGATGAGTTGGACCATAGAGTGATGGAAAAGCAGCCAACAGGTGTTCAACGTATATGGAAACTCCTTCAAGACTGGTGGAAAATTACTCGAATGAAGACGAATAAGGGAACGCCAACAGTGCAAAGATGTCATTGTAGCAGTACATTGTACATTTTTACATTTTCTTTATGTGAAACTATCAGTTTTGGAATATAGGTAAGTACATTTACCCAAGTACTGTACTTCACAACAGTTCAGAGATACTTTTCATGGGTACTACCATCTTAACACTTCCTCACAGCAGATTAAAGAAACAGTTTGACATTTTTTAGAAACATGTTGGCCTTCTTGTTGAAATGTTGGATGTGAAAATTGGTTTCACTCCCAAAACTTGTCCATCAGATTTGAAGCTCCAGCTCCGGCAGCCTGCTTTAAACACATCTCAGCATGAGGACAGGAAACAGGGGGAACCTGCTGGTCTGATTTCGTCCAAAAGGTAAGAAGAGATTTTAAACAAAGAAGCCACGATGTGTTAATTCCTGAGCTTTAGAGCTGATCCTGTTTCCAGGCTGCCTCCTAAACTAAGCTAAGCTAAGAGTTTGCTGGCTGCAGCTTTTTACATGTTAGACATATAACAGAGTGGTATCATCAAACTATTGTTTAGAACATAGAAAACCTGTGATCAGTTACTACCCAAAATATTTAAAGTAGTTGAAATTAGCTCCCTTTCCGCAACTTCTACGGTAAAACGCTGCTTACATATTAATGTAAACTTTTACTTTTTGTCCTCTAGGTTGATCTTTTGTTCATAATACTTTCATTCAGGACTCGTAATGGAGACTTTTACAACACTAAACTGAGTGAAGATTGATTACATTTAAACTAAATGAACATATCTCCCCTTGTGTCTGAAATTCAGAAAACAAAATTAGGAAATCTAACTTTTAAACTCCTCCTCAAGTCACAGTAGATATTTAGTTTGCTGCTCTCAACGACAAACCCTCCGTAATTTCAGAATCGGCAGAAAAATGTAACCCACTCATTAAAAAAGCACCTTGTTCGCATTGATATTCTAATGACACGAACGATCACCACCCTTTTTAACACCGCGTGTGATTCCGACACCAAAGCAGTCTGTCGCCTGATCTTCAGGTAGAAAGAGAAACAAAAAAAAAGGCCACTCTGTATGAAGATGAGAGTTATGTGGGAAACGCAAGAAGTCCTCTGTGGTGTATCTCTTTGATCTATTATCTCACAGACTTCCAGGCCCTAATCCTGAGCACCCTTGAGGAGGAGAGAGTCCACCCCCCTCTCCTGTTCCACATGTGACATCATGGCTGGGTTAAGTGCTTTTTCTATGAGCTACAACATCTTTAAAGCTTTGCTCGAGGGAGAGTTTGAACTGTTGTAGAGCGTGAATGGAGATTTATTTTTTTTGTGCGCTCGGTGGCTTTTTGGGTTGGATAATGAACGCGTGTTGGGATATGTCACACTTTCTTTAAGCACAAAAGACCAACTATCATATCATAAAATCTTAAAAGTTTCGTTTTAAAAGTTATTTTTAAAGCTGGAAGGAGTTTTAAATGGGCCTTTTGATACTGTATGGCACTTTGGAGTTCCTTCCTTCCTGTGTTTGAGATGTCAGCCTTTGAATGGGGTCATAAACGTCTCCCCAAAAAGCAATTTCCACTCACAGCTGCTTAAAGAAATCGTAAGTTGTGATGCATTCCTTCTGGACATAAATAGATCCAGAGAGGACCAGGTGATGGAAGGAAAACAGCCAGAACTGGATCAACACACGGTAGCATTAGCGGGCGAGGGCAGCTACTTTAAATAGTGTGAAAACGTCAAAGGGCCGTAAAATAAACTTTAATGAGTATTACGCTTAATTTCTTCCATCAGATGTGGTTATAAATCGCTCGGACAGCCACTGTGAGTGCAAACTTGCTCCTCACACTTCACCCCACCTCCCCCCGAGCGGGTTCGACAATACATGTGTGACCTTTGCTTTGTTTGCACGCAATTTGCTATCCCATCAGTAAATGGCACTGAATGTCTTAATGAAATTAACTGATTGATAAAAGCATTGATCTGGATTTGTTTTCCGATGCAGGCGTCGTCTTTTTTCGCTCTGATACTATTGACATTTTAAGTGAGTTTTTTTGATTTCTCAGTACGCTGGAGGCTTTTATCTTGTCTCTCTGTTTTCAGTTCTTCCCCCGTGTGATAGAAATACAAGATGATAGAGCTAATTGATCAGCTTTCCACAGCTGAGTAACAAAAAAGACACTTTAATTTGCCTTTCTGAATGCAAAGTGATTATTTGCTAAGGCGTTATTAGGCTATTGTGTGATCCGAAAGTGGAATCAATACTATAACTTTTCTTTTTTTTTTTCCATCTGTGTTTGGTTTTATGTTATATATTATATATTTTCTCTCTTCTTCTTTTTTTTTTTGCACAATTTAAAATGATTTTCTGCTCAAATCTACACGTTATTTTCCTCCAGGTGACTACAATTTCACATTTTCTGCCGGCTAAGTCACCTTTTATGGTGTATTCATTTGGCATTTGAGTGTTTAGGGTGTTGTTTTTGTCCTTTTTTTTTTTTTTTTGGGTTGTCAGGAAGCGTTACCCTGACAGCCTCTTTTGTTGTTGTTTCTTTATGATTGAAAGCAGCAGTTTAAAACCAGTCCTCGGGGGGCAGAAAAATAAGTATAATTTTGAGCCAATAGGCAATGAGCTGGAGTGAGTACCAAAGCCCATAAAAGTCCTTTAATGGACAAAGGAATGCTACAGTATCTCCTGCTCTCTCTGACACAGAGCCAGTGCCTTTTTTTTTATTTTATTTATAACAATGTCCTTTTATAACAATGCTGGTTTCACCATTTAGCAACGAGCCCTGAGTGTGATCTCGTGAATGCAAATAAGCAGCTATCAGCTTTTGTGCTTCAGTAACAAAGACATTTAGCCATTGTTTCGCTCTGTCCTGTTTCTGTGCCACTAACCCTAAACAAAAAAAAAATGTTTGCACGGTTTCGAACCGTGCACATGGTGCCACGTATCGAGGCGGCCGAACAATCGTCCAATTGTTTTCTTTGATTCCATATTTTTACGTTTTGGGGGTTGTGTTATTAGTTATTATTATGTCATGATGCGTAGCTCTCTCTGCGCTCGATACAGGATCTGTTTTTTTTATGCTTATGTTTTGTGACCGGCTCCGATCATTCTCACGTGTCAGCATGTTGCTTTGTGTTTCCTCTGTCTCTGCACTCTCATAGTTTACAGTGCAGGACGCTCACTTTTTGTGTGTGTGTGTGTGTGTGTTCCACATTTGTTTTGCTGATTTGAACAATAACGAGATGGAATGAGGCCAGACCTAGCGGCTTTATTTCATTTTCTTGCGACAACAACACCTGTTTGGGACACATCATCCAAACATTTAACTTTTAAATTAACACTCGTGTGTCATCTCAGTCAGTGATCGGTGTTAGAATATTGACTCAACTCGTTGCATAACAAAACAATTCACTTTTTTTTTTTTTTAAAGAAATCCCAGCGCTTTCAACAGATGGCTACGAGCAAGCAAAAATATTTTCTTTGTCCACACATGCCTTATCCTAAGAAAACAAACATGACTGACATCTGATCTTTACAGATACAGGCCATTGTTGTGCACATGCATGCGTATGAGCTTAAGTTTGTGTTTACCCTATAGCCCGCTTCTAAAAGCACTTAATGCACACAAACAGTGCCACGGCCACATGTATTCTTATGCAATCGAAGAAATAGAAACTGCAGGAGCGATAAGAGATCGGCACTGATTTATTTTTGATCGCAAACGTCACAAGAATATCATTTTTCTTGACGCAAACTTTGATTCTCACGCCTGCTCCGTGTATCCCGTGTATTCGTTTTAATCAGCGGTGATGATTCAGTCAGTGACAGACCCAGGAAATGTTCTTGTTTTCATTGTGATATGGTTTTTCTCAGGAACCAAGAGGTGGCGAGAAAGGAGGGTGGGAGAGAGAAGATAAGATTAAGTAGTATTTCTAACTAAGTTGTCGCAAAATGAGTTACTTTTGTTGTAGCTGCTAAAAAACCAGCCATGCCTCCATCCCCCCGCTTCTCTTAAATTAAGTTCTCTTGCTGCCACCATAATGTCCACCCAACCCCATGATCCAAGTCATAGCCCTGTCCATATTTGCTGTTTGTTTGACCCCATAAGGGCACGAACCCTGGCTGATCCTTCATCTGAGGACAAAGCTTATGTTTGCAGTGACATCATAAATGCCTGTGCAGAGAAAACAATGGCTGATGAATTCAGCGGGAGTTGGGCACAGTGGACAGCAGCAGAGACACACACACACACACACACACAGACGTGGCCCGAAACTTCCAGTGTCATGGAAAATTTTTTCAGACAAGGGTCCACACCTTGACCAAACACACTTTGAGCTCCCAAAATGTAGTCCAAAGGGATCAAATTGCTGCTTCTAGAGAGACAGTGGCAGTGGGGGGATAGGGAGGACCGAGCATTGCTAAGGGAATCATCAGGTTATAAGACTAAATGTGTATATGAAGCTTTGTGTGTGTGTGTGTTGGAGACAGTCAGAGATGGGGCTCTGCTCCTTGGGGAAGAAAGACGCTTTGTTTTTATAGGCTGCCTGGAATGTGTTGAGAACTGTGGACATCTGCTTTATTAGCATAGTGATTCCACCCCCAGCTATGAATCTGCTGGTGGTCTGATAATGTCTCACTGATATCTGTAAATACAGATTGCGTGTGACTTGGTTTGCAGCTTTTTTCACACGTGATGAATGTGCTGCGGGTTTAAAATCATATTTATTTAAAAATTGACACTTTAATCTCCAACTAAAGAGGAAGTGTGCTTTGTTATGTGCATTTTGTGTGTGTGTGTGTGTGGAGGGGGGGTCTTCTGTTGCACAACACAGAGATTAGCACTATATGAATGTGTGTTACTGCTGCTGCTGCAAAAGTTTTTTAGTCCGGAGCTCTCCTGGAGCTTATTTGGTGTGAAAATTCCTCCGAGTCATTCTCAGGTCATTACGGATGCATCCCACCCATGCACTCATACTGGCTTTGGGATTAGCATTTTCTTTGTTAGGCTAATTGCATTATTGTGGCTTTTTAAAAAAATCAAGCAGGGGGTATGTGGGCCTATGTATGAATGTACAATCACTTATGGATGAGATTTATTCTCTTCACATGGAAATGAAAAAAGCCTTTTTATACCCCCGAGCGCTTTTTTTCTTTAAAATCGATGAATATTCTTTATTTGCAAGTATAAAAATAAATAGATAATAGAAATCGGGCGGATACAAGATGTTGGAGACTTTGTGGAGAGAGTAAATCTTTTGGGAATGCCCCTCCTATTATTCCTTATTGGCAGGGATTAAAGAAATGCATGGAGAACATTTTGAAAGTGGAACCTCCGTTTACATTTTGATGTTTTGCACTTTGGCAAAAGGGAATTAGAGAATAATAAATTCAGGGGGACGGGTATTTATTCAGGATAATGTTAGAGGAGGAACATTTCTAACATTTATATGATGGAAAAGTTGGACCAGAATCTGAAAAATGTGAGAATTTCTGGAATAACTGGGTCGATTTTGTAATCTTTATCTTGTGAATACATTGTACCTTATGGACTCCCTTTGGTTCTTGACTAAACATTTTAAATGTTTAATGTTTATAAGACTGTGTTCCACATCGTCCTGTCACCGGGAGAGAACAGGCTTTACAAGAGAGGCATGAAAATGAGGATTTATGCCTCTTTCTGACGTGTAGTCGGTATTGTTGTTATGTTCTGCACAGCTGGAAAACATTTGTGTGATGTGTAAAATTCTGATGGGACAATGCTGAATGGTTGACTCACAGCGCAGCACACACAGCCTCTGGGTATTTCCTGTTATCACGACTCCATGCCAGATAATTAATTAGTTTATGAATGATGCACCATTTCTCAAAAAGCCAAGTGATAAAGATCAAATGGCAAAGTGTCCCCCCCTCCACCTCCACCTCCACCTCCACCTTCAGACAGATATCATCTATTAAATAGACCAGGCCCCGTGTAACCAAACACCTTTTAGGGAATGCACTCAATCAAGCCTATTGTTTCTGCTCACATACAGTTCCCTCTGTGAGATAAGTATGGCCTGGGCCACGGAGATAACAACAATGCCTTTAAAAGCGTGGATGAGACGGTCACTGTCAACACCTCCGTTTGTAAGATTCCTGCTGCAGATTAATGCGCCAGATCAGCTCAGCCCGGCTGCAGCTGTGGGGGTATCCGAGTGAGCGTTAAAATTCACAATGAACGCGTTATAGAAAGTTATAATAGAGCAGTGACTGGCCGGTAAGCCATCACACTACCCCCTGACTAATATTCAGACTATTAGTCAGGATGTAATGAGGTGAGCCGGTGCCTGCGGTGTGATTCAAATAGCGATTTGATGAGGGCAGCTCCTGAATAGGCGGCATAAATATTATGGCATGGAGGATGTGAGTCAGGACAGAGAGAATCCAGCTCGTTCGGGGCTATTATTCCAGTTGAAAGGAAAGAGAGGAAGTCGGTTTGAAGATTTGTCACCAGCAGATCTCTCTGTTTTAGGAAGGGGGTGGGCTCTGCACTGCTCAGGAATGTGCTAAAAAAAAAATGGGTGATGGGAAGTATTTTCATAACTTGTCCGACTAGACACAAGTTTCTGTTTGTGTGGCCGTTTGACAGAAGTATGCAAATATTATTCGTAATTTATATATTTACTTCATTTCATCTCATCGTGGCTGATAAGAACCTGTTGCTCGTGACCTAAATATGCAACAAGTTCGGCAACAGGCCGAATCAGACCCTGACCTCATTCTAAAGTTTTGTGTTTTCTGTCATTTGCATCTACACCCTCGCTTAAAAAGCTCATCGGGGGCAGTTGTCCCCACTCAGACCCTCATCACCGGTGGGTGGGGAGGCTGATATATCCATCTGCGCCTGCGAAGGGGCACTAATCCTTGACAACTGCGCCCCTCTGGCACCATATCCGTTGCACTGCTGGTTGTGTGATACAATAGGCTCCCCTCCTTTGTCCTTGAAATTGTTTTAATTAGCCCCACTGCGGGGGTTGGGGGTTGCAAATATAAGACTGACTCTGTGGGACTGACAAAATCACGGGAGCACGATACCGCAGGCTCGCTGATGACAGACACTTGTTGGTGGGTTAAATGGTTAAAAGCGACACATGTGGAGTCAGCGGAGGCTTTTCAGTCACAATGAATGGGTCAGACCTCACATAGAAACACTGGATGAACACATTATGATACGATTTCAAGCAAAACAATCATCTCATGTGATGAGAATCTACCGAGTCTGAACTTTTATTAACCGTCTGACTCAGTTTGTTCTTTATTCCAGCTGCAAGTGAGCACGCGGTGAGTTATCTCAGTTGTGAATATCTCACAAAACACATACACACCATACAAACAATGACCTCACCATACAAACAATGACCTCAAAAACGAATCATGCTCAGACGTCACTTGCAAAACTTCGAAAACCGGTTATGCTCGCTCGGCCCATGATTCACCAAACAAATACAGCAACCCTACGTAGGCATGTGTGGGTGGTTAAAAGTGTGAACAGCCGCACAGCCGCATGCAGTCGCTTGTCCCAACACCCAAAATTTGCAGCATGGACCGCTCGGGACCTCCCAGCCAGACCAGAACAGAGCAGAGCAGCCAGGCCTGCCAACAAGAGGTGACAAGAAGCCAAGTCGTTACGTGATCCAAGAGGATCATGTGGCCTTTAAAACGGCCGCTATAATCCGATGTCCATGTCTGTCGTGGAGGTCACTTTCTGGAAAGTTAAGGAATCATAGCACTAACTCAGAGAAACAGTAACTCTTTAAAAAAATGGAGACACACTCACAGACACACACAAAAAAAACACATTGGCCTTTTATGTAAATGCTCTCACCCCCTTCCAAATTCAGCCCTCCTAAGTCAAACACACCCATCCCCCTCGTGCTCTCCTCCTCCTCCCCCTTTCCCCATGGGAGGAGGGGTGGTGGAAAGAGAGAGAGAGAGAGGAGATCCCAAACCATCTGAATCCCTTTTAACTAAGTGGCCAGAGAGGAGTAAGGGCAATTATTCCACCGTGATGCATTCCTCTTCAAAAGAGGATACCAGCACTGTTCATCACATGGAATGCAAGCTGTGTTATGGGCACTGAAGGCATGTCACATCCTCCTCCTAAAAAAAAAAAAAAAGTAGAAGAGATGTGCATCTGACAAAACAGCAAAACAGGTGCTCGCAGGAGGCATGAAGTGCTGCGCAGCACGGCGGGGAACGCAGAAACTTGCATGTAGCCAAGTAGATGTGGAATATGTCTCCATTTAAACTCAGATTTCGATGTTTGACGCCTTCCACCTGAATCAGGACATATTTTGGTGTTGGTCTAGAAGTGGATGAACATGTTTACACGGGATGCTTCTGTGCTATTTTCCTTTTTTTTTATAACTTTTTTTATTGAAAAAGAAAATTAGGAAAATTCCAGTCACAGAATTACAATTTACATTTTTTTTAATGTTAAACACATACATACCAGTATATGCATATGTACATACAATATACCAATATATATATATACATAATACATGCATACTTACATACACATGAAACCTTCAATTATATAAAAAACAAAACAAAACAAAACAAAAGAACAATGAACAAAAACACTACCCTACCACCCCCCCTTCCCGCCCCCCCACGGCTCGTCCTGACAAAAAATGATACTGGTTACCGATGCATTCCAGAGTACAACAACAGACACACTCAGTTGGGCAGTACCTCCAAGTTAGTGAAATATGAAATAAAGGGTTGCCATTTGTGAAAAAACTTGTCCGTACATCCTCTCAATGTATACTTAATTTTCTCCAGTTTTAGGAAAAACATGGTGTCTTTAAGCCACCGGAAAATGGAAGGATATTTAGCAGATTTCCAATGCAACAGTAAAGAACGTCTTGCTAGTAAGGATGTATAAGCAATAATATCCTTTTGTATAGAATTCAGTGCAAGTGAGGCATCAGGAATCCCAAAAATGGCAATCAACGGGCAAGCCTGCAGATTTACACCAAGAACAGTGGCCATAATGGAAAAATAGCCTGTCCAAAAACTATTCAGCTCAGGGCAAAGAAAAAAACATATGGCTGAGGTGACAGGGAGAGCCATGGCACTTATCACATGTATCTTCTACTTCTGGATACATTTCAGAAAGTCTTGACTTGGAAAAATGGACCCTGTGTAAAACTTTGAATTGGATAAGTCCAAGACGAGCACAAGAAGTGGTAGACTGTATCCTACCTACAGCACGTTCCCAGCTTCTGTGCTATTTTCTAATAAAGTTCTTGAGATTCGAGTTGTCTCTTGCTGACGTAGGCCCGCCATAAACACAGTGACGGAGGCTTAATGGTGAAAAATACAGCTGCGGGACGTTTGAATGGAGAAGCCTACAATTAACAAAGATTAATAACGGTGTGTGTGGCTGTGATGAAGCCCCCCTCTCTCTGCATTACACTCCTGCTGAATCCCTCAGGCAAAGAAAAAGAAAAAAGTGTTTGTTTATTCTCTGCCTCCATAGTCATGCTGATTATAAGAAACTGGAGACGTTGCATTCTTGTCTGCGTGGAATTTGAAGTGTTTTCTCTCTGCCCGTCACCTTTCATCATCGGCTCATTGAAAATGGAACAAAAGGAGGCATTTTGTTATTTTATGAGGCACTTTGCACGTTAAAACTCTGTCATTCGCTCAAATTCAATATTTGCACACAGTCTCCAATAAGAAAACAATCCCACGCTTTATTATGTGGATTCGGTGTTGTGCGTCCCACCTGTGGCCGACTTGTGCACTATTGATTCCACTTCTTCAGCGGTGTTTAATGGTGCTCATCGTTCCCTACCAGTTCTCTCACCATTTCCCCTCCTGAAACTGGACACTCGTGCCCATGTATCACCCAACGGCACCTTCCTTTAGGAAGCGACTGGAGCATGGAGCTCCAACACTTTAAAGGAGTAAAGACAATGCAGCTCAAGACAAATTTCCATCCGAGCAGCTGTGTGGTTGGGAAAAAAAAACCCACTTGCCTTTGTCCGATCCTTCCCTCCCTGTAAGTCACATATAGGGGCTGTCATATGCCGAGCGTTTGTCTGACCGCTTGAGATGGGTTTTTGAAAGCATGTGGGGTGGAACCAAACACATTCTCATGTGTGTGAAAATCACAGGGTATAAAGACAGATGTAGCGTTGCTCAACTCGTGTGTTCCCCCCTCACACACACACACACACACACACACACACCCCATCTGTGATATAACTTCAGTGTGTGCCTTTGAAGAATCAGCTGGGTATCCAAATTCATTTACTGATGTTTATTTACCCCTCATATCAACCTTGATATTATGTAACTTTGGACAAAACCGGAGTCGCTGTTTCTGCCTGCCTTTGTGCTAAGCTGAACTGTTACTGTAAGTGTAATCATCTCATCTAACTCTCAGCAAGAAATCGGTTTCACAAACTTACTTTTGAACATCTTTAATGTATAAGGGAATGATCTGACATGAGCTGACATGTCTAGCTATCCAAAGGTAACCACCAGTGATGCGCGGGTTGATCCAAATTGAGCGGGTGCTTGCAGTCGCCCGTGGTCACGAGTCACCAAACAATATTTTTAATGAATATTCGGGTCGCGGTCGGTCGGGTCGTTTGAAATAAAGATGCTGAGTAAAGTTTTGATGCGGGACAAAAAGCCAGATTTTCCCAACACGTGGAACTGAGCAATGCCATTAAACCGCATTTTAAATGAATATAATAACTCAGTAATGCCAGTTTTATGTAGCCTGAAGACGCTACGAAGTTAATCAAGAGTATAGACTACTTTTTAAAATGTGGGTCAGGAAGCGGGTTGGGTACAATATTTCACAATTATTTGCTGCGGATCGAGTTCGGGCGGGTTAGTTTAAAAGGTCGGTCGGACCCGCGCATCACTGCAACCACATCTAAAACTCACTAATAAAAATAATTTTCTTATTAATTTAATAATATACTTGTTGTACCTTTGGACAAAGCCAGAGTTACTGTACAAACGTAAGAGCGGTGTCATCTCATCCGACTCTCACACAAAATGTCTAAACTCAGTCCCAAATGTGCACATATTTAACGTTGAAGCGTCTTGCAATCTGCATCTCGTCCCAAACTTCACAGTGTCTGCATCGTGTTAGCGGGCAGATTGTACGCGCTGCTGACACACAGACAGCAGTCATCTTAACGTGTCTGTGTGATAAGTCGGGCCTTTCATCCCTCTGGACGTTTGGGACGGAGACACAGACGGGTCAGGGTTAATGACGGGCTGTCAATGCACCTTTAATGTACTACGTGTTGAGTAAAGGCTGTTTACCCGTCCAGATATGGGTAATGATTTTGTATTGACAAGAAAACTCATGAAAGGAACCTGACAATCAAATATTCTCTTTGTAAAAACACAAGTGTTATTGATTTATGCTGAATTTATCTCCCGTCATTCACCACCAAGGTGAGTTCATATTCCACATCAGTGCGACCTCCCCACAAAGAAGAAGTATGAACATTTCCCTCAGAGAAGTCCGACTGTAATGGAATACTTGTTAAAAAGAAAAGAATGTGCTTTAATTTGTCAAGGGGATCTGAGCTGACAACTTTAGCAAAGTCCACTATAACAACCTTCCAGGGCCCCTGACCTAGGGAGGGAGTGACCCCTGACCTTATTTGGGCCTCTTTTATGAGGACTTTTTTGGCTCCGGCCAGATGGCTAAACTATCAAAGGCTTTTTTTATGAGAAAAATCTGCAGGCAAGAGCGCAGTAGTATATTTATCTCATTGTGTGGAGGACGGAGCCCTCTGTAATTTCCAACTAGGTTGGTCGAGAAAGAATTGGATACACAGAGGGGTGTGTGTGTGTGTGTCTATTTTTCATAAATAATATCAGAGTTCAGGCTTTTTAAAACCTCCATACTTTCTGAGATGTTCAAACACAGCCGTATCTCATGTTCAAGGATGATTGCAAGATGTTTTTGCATCATGGTTTGCACAATTTTCTCTTTGTGTCTCCATTATCAGCAGCTATATTGACTCAATCTGCCCATTTCTGCTAACAGCAGCAGCAAACGAGAAAAAAAAAAGAAACAGATATTGATTTTACGTCTTCGCGACTCAAAAAAAGCCGCCGCTTGTCGATAATGGCAATCAGACAGTAGAATAAAAACCAACATCCTGCTGTGGAGGCAGCTTTCAAACAAACCCAGACTTTTTTTTTTTTTTACAGGTAATGTAAAACCAGTTTATGAAAAGATTTTATAAATGTTACCCCGAAACCGATGTGACGGTTGCCTGAGATCACAGATGAGCGCAAATCAGTGGAATTTTTTTTTTTTGTGTGTGTGTGTGTGTTTGAGAAACGGGAAGAGTTGTGTGTCCCAGGGTCACTATAACTCGCTCTGCTCACATCACTCATGTGGCGTCTTTATGAGCGATGGGCTGTTTTGTTGGATTAGGTTTCTGGGGAAAGCATTTAGGAGGAGCCGGGCCTATATAAGCAGAGAAGAGCCCGTGCCCGGAATATATTCAAGAATCCCAGTAAATGTTTGATGAGGTTTGATATTCACGCACGTTTGCACGAGTCTGACTTTGTGATTATTAATAAATGCTACTATACCTGTGTACGCTTTGATGAAAAGCCCCTGTCAGCAGGAAGTGTGCGCCTTCTTCATCACACAGCTGTTTTAGGCATTACCTGTTTGTTGTCCTCTTCAGAAACCAAATCAGCCGCTCCCTCTGAGCCTACTCATCATACGTCTTTTGACCTCTGTATGAACAGATCATTTCCTGATATGTATTCCACATGAGTGGAAAAAAGGAAACTACACGGGAGCTTTAAAGTCCATATTTCTCTCCTGGATATCAAAATGTAGCATGTTTTTATTATTCATAACCCTCCGATTATGATTCCCAAAGACACAATCATTTGTAGCTTTTTTTTAAAAGTCGCATCTAACCGGAGTAACCCAAGCTTGTCACCAAGCCCGGTTGTTTTTAATGTGGCCATTCCTTCTCCTGATTGCACTCAGAGGTCGAGCAAGATCTGAAGTCACTGGAAGCAGTTAAAATAATAGGAGCTGACCATGTGTTTGAGGTTATAAGAAGGGGAGGGATGCCCCCCTACCACCTCTTTACACAGAGAGACAGAGAGACTGCTGCAGTCCACTTCACCGTTATTAGAACCTGGAGAACATCTGATGATAAAACATCAGTCATGAGGATTTAACAGTTAGTTAATTTCCATCATCAACAGCTCCTGTTTTGATTGACTATCTTTGATTTTTTTCCTCATTAGTCGTCCACAAGCGTTGAATTCAACTCACACACGTTTTGTTTAGCCCAGATAATAATTCATGTTGCGGTGTGTGTACATTTGACTGTACAAAACCGCCTGTTTACTTTTGCCTGCAGGGCAACGGCTCAGCACATGTACCCACGTGCACACATGCGCCTGCTTACAAAAAATACTCCCACACACACACATGTACATACACCCATCTCCGCCCATTTTCATTCACAAAGAGAAGCGTGCTGAGGGAGGCGGAGCCACAGATAAACCCACTAAAAATTTGTAGAGTCACTGCAAAAAAAAAAAAAAAAACACGCCGTGCATCTGCCGTGTGCTGCAGAGGAAAAAGTCACCCAGTCAGTGAGAAGGGATTGTTTTATTGTGAAAAAATTCTCCCACCCTCCGAGCTAAATGTTTAACATACAGATGCTTATCAGTGCAGTTCCTATCAGCACGTTTATGAGCTCCAAGCCACTTTCAACGTCACAGATTTATCTGTGTGTCTTGCAAATGAGCTAGAACCAGAATTATGAGGAGTGTGAGTGGAGTTGAGGGGGCGGGGGGGTGAATCCTTCACCCTCAGATTTTCTTCTTTCTTTCTTTCTTTCTTTCTTTCTTTCTTTCTTTCTTTCTTTCTTGCTGTCTCACTGTTAAATCTACTAAAGGTTACAACACAAAGACCCCTCAGCGCTGGCCAGCCCACCCTGCAGATGGCCGGAGGATCAGAGGCTGTCAGCACGCTTAAACGAGCCAAGAGTCGAGGCTTCGGCCCTGCGGGGGAGGACAGAGCATGAATGGGGTATTTCCACCAACCTCTATAGCCCCCCACTGGGCATTTGTAAAATGATTTGTGGCAAATTTGTTTAATCAATATGGATGTGGGGGTTTGGATACAGAAGTCTTCCTCCCCTCCTTTTCTTTTTCTCGCCATCAGTGGTCACTGTGGAAGAGGCCGACTCGGGATCTTATGTAACTAAAAGTAGATGCATATTTGATCAGGAGAGCGCTCGCCAAACAGCAACAAATGCAAACAAGTAATACAAGTTTGGATGCTTCATAACAAAGACTTTGCCTGTGTGTCCATCCTGAGAGGGAAAAGACGACCCCTCCTCTGTTTGAGTTTTCTTTTTCTCCTTTTGCCTTTGAAGGGTTTTGGGGAGTTTTTACACGTCTGAATCTGAATGGAGGTTTTATTTGTGGTTCTATAGATAACACCAACTTGACTTCTGTTAATTCTCTTTAGTAGTGCATTAAGTCAAGTACTGCGTGTTGAGTATTTCCATTTTATGCCACACTTTCTTAGTTATAGTTCTATTTACTAGTACCTATTCGAATGAAACATAAACTGCTGTATGATGGAGTTAAAATAGCTCCACCTTAAGGTTAACCAACAACAACATTAAAGTACACCTTACATATCAATATATTATGATGCTTCAAGCACATTTCAGTGCCAGCACCTGTGTACTCGTGTCACCCACTTCTTCTTCCTGCAAAAAAACCCCAAACATCTAGAGCCGTCGGACTCCGTGGAAGAGGACCCGCTGTATAAATATGGAAGTCTGATAAAGATTCTTAGTTTCAGGTGATTACACACAATTGAAAACATACTTTAAAAAAAACTCCATAAAAAACAAACTCCTCTAAATCTGACACACTGGACCTTTAAGTGAAAGTTAATTTATTGAGTAATCGAGTATTTTTATACTGCAGCATAGTTGTACGTTCACCGCTGGTTCTCTTTTTACGTCATAAACCTTCCTGTGATATAATCAGAAGATTGTGTGACATTGTCTGTGGAGTCAAGTAAAAGAAAAAGACACTTTTAATGTTATTGTGTGAACTCATTGTCATGTGAGCTTTAAATCCTTCCACCATCATGCAGGAAAGTTACAGTGGTCTTCTTTTTTTTTATTCGGCGTGCACGGTGGCTTTGCAGACAGGCAGGTGGCTTCAATCCAGTCCTCCCGTGGCTGCTGTCCATGAGGAATCAAAGGACAAAAGCACTATAGGGTTTTCTCCTTTTTGTCCAGCGTGTGATTTACAGTTGTGCCTCCCGTAAAGTAAACCACCCTCTCTCTCTCTCTCACACTCACAGAAACTTTTGCTCATGTTTTTCCATCATCACATACGTCGGATTAATTATCTAACTGACTAAATAAGACGCTCTCAGTTATCTTTGGTGTTTGCATGTTCTCTTGTTTATTCACCTGTTGTGTTTTTTACGTCCAATAAAAGCAAAAGGCACAAGAAAGCCCTGGAAGCATGCATATTCTACCTCTGCATACCTTCCTGGTTGCTATGCGCTGTTATTATTTACAGCCTGCATCTATCCTGGCTGGATGTTTCTGGCTCTTCCTTTTGGAATTGTTTGCCATTAGAAACCCTGCCCAGCATGTTAACAACTTCTGTCACACACTTTTTTCTCTCTGTCTCTCACTTCCTATCAAAACTGTGTGTGCTCACACTGAACTCGGTTCCTGCACAGATGTAGGCAGAATTCCTAATTTCATTCTCATTCTCTCAGCCTGTCAGTTTTGAAAGGGGGAAGCAGGACAGAAAATAATCGGCAGAACATCCCATAAGTGTGAATGTGGGGAGCAGCAGATGTGGGTTGTGGAGGTGGAGGGGTGGGGGTTGCCACTGGGCCTCCCCAAGGCCCGTCTGACTATTGTTCAGCGCAGAAGCCATTTCTGTGGTTGCTATAACAACCATAATACACTGTCCATGTCCTTGCGCTCACGGTAGAACGAGCTCTGATTCTTTGAACTTTATTGACAAGAAGAAACTCTAATAAAAAATCTAAAAGTCTTAAAATGATCTAAATGTTTCACTCATTCATTGTTAAACATTACCGGGACCTAAAAAAGAAGACACAGCGATCACGAGATATTTTACTCATCTTACAGATTTTAAATGCCAGGCTGAAGTGAATATTGCTGAATAAAGTAGGCAGAAGCTGTCGGGGATTAGGAGTTTCTTTCAGCGGGTCACAGAAGGCAGTCAATACCTCCGAGGTCTGCTGCTGTCTTTGTCAATGGCTGCTGTAAAAAACCTACATTGAAGAGCCCCCTGAAAACCCACCAGGTGTCTTATAGTCTTTGAGCCCCCCCACAAGAACGACCACATTCACTGCCAAGTGCTTTATGCGGCGTGTTTCTTTTGTGTTCAGGGGAAGTTTTTACCCTTCAACACCCAGGGGAACTTTTCTCTTCTTCTAACTTAGCCTCAATTAAGCCTTTTAAGAGTTGCATTATTTAAAACCATTAAATCATTCTTCCTGTAATAACTCCTGCAATGACTATCAGTGACGAGATGTTTGGGTGTTGGAACAACGTGGTGAGGCTTCTGCTTTTGTTCACCAACATTTCGTGTGTCTGTAAATAAACGTGACCCCAATATGAGCCAATCAATATCTCGACGGCGACACTTTTTTTGCAAGCACGGGGAGCTGTGCGTGTGCATATGTCGGTGGGCGTGGCAGCGTGAGATCATGTTAACATGGGCGTGTTAAGATCATCAATGTTTCATCAGCACCATACTTTACTCTGGTGACTTTGCCATCTGGCTACACTTTCCACAAAAAAAACTGAATCCATCAGTGCGAACGAGCATAACATGTGCGTGTCCCGCGCCATAAACCAACTTTGTTCGGACAAAGTCGACTTATCTGACTCCTCGGATGTTGTTTGCTCTGCTGTTCGCTGAATCCGAACATTTTGGATTGAACACTTCCTTTGTTTCATGCAGTTTTTTTGTTTTTTTTTACTTCATCCCATTGCTTTGGCTGAAATTAACACTTGTAAATCACTCAAATGGGAGTTGGCAGTTTGTGCTATTGTATAACTAGTGCATTCTCATAAGCTAATTAGAAGTGAGAGAGCACTGATATCCTGCAGGCCCTCTGCTCAGCACTTCCCACCCTGTAAATGTTTATGACCCAGGCCCAGATTGCATCTCAGATTTGAAGGATTGGCCCCCTGTTGACTCACAGCTTGATGGTGACTGCCAAGCTCTGCCTATCTCTTTGTTTATTGTGTCTCAAATTCTTCAAGTTTGACCCCTACAATTCCTCTTGGTATAGAAACAAGTTAAATAGCAGTTAAATACAAAGAGGCGTGTTTGTTTTTAACCCCCCAAAAACTGTCGCCGGATCTATTTTTGTGCCTTCGTTTCTCTCTAACGCGTGACTTGGGCTCGTTATTATTAAATGCACTCATCATATGCTCCTTCGCTGTGTGGCTGATTAGAAGAGAGAGAGAGAGAGTGAGAAGTGGACACAGTGGGGTTCTCTTCATACAGTGAGTCCTTGTCCCACCACCCACCCCAACACTCTATTGTTTATTGATGGAGGTGGTTGTCATAGTCATTCAATAACAAAAGCCTGACTATTGGTGTGTTTACCTCTGCACAGGAACCACTGGGCAATTCTCCATTAAATTACAGCCATGTGTGGGCCACTGATCTCTCTCTCTCCCCCCTCACCCGCCATCCAGACCCTTGCACCAGAGTCACACACAGATCACACACTCTGGGTTGAGCAGGATATTAGTTACAATCACTATAAACCAAAAACCTTCAAACAAATCTGTCTTCATGCCACCACCATGTAAGAAAATGTTACAACAAATCTACCCCAAAAACTAAATAAAAAGTATTCAGGATCAGGGCGGGGAGCTTGTTTGTGGAATGCTGTGGCACATAATTTCCTCCAACCCCCCAACCCCAACCCCAACCAACACCCGACCTCTCAGCCAACGGTGTGAGACAAATAAGCAGTCATCTTGTTATCTCTGAAGGCACAGGTCTGGGAGTTGTTTATACTTCCTGTTTCACCCAGGTGTTACAACCATTTCCGGGGTTGATGTCTCAACATGCGAATGTGGGTGTGTGTGTGTGTTAAATTTGATTTTGAAGATTTGTCCGCCACATTTAATATTGAAAGATCACCTCCGGGATACATAGAAGATGTTTTTTTTTGTTCAAATACAGAGAGAAACATTTTTTGAACTATAGATAAATGTGATAATATATATTTTTTTTATTTTTAAAGATGTTTCCACATCACGCTTATGTAAGCTGCATCTTGTACGGACATCATTCTGCACAGAGAAGCAAATTAAGTAACAATAAGCACATTTTTAGGCGAAAGGGGGCTTTAAATATTTTAATCTATTACATCAAATTTAGGCGAAAGGGGGCTTTAAATATTTTAATCTATTACATCAAATCTACCATATACAATATATGTACGCCTACATCTGTGTGGGCTGTTGACCAGTATTCAATGGAGGAAAAAAAACAACAATATTGGTTCAACAGACAAACATCCACTACCTTTCACCTCAATGCCCTCGGTCTCTATTCTAGGCCAAACCAAACAAAAGAACTAAATACATGTGTTGGTGAAAAGGAGCACATTTGAAAGGGTGTTTGCTGATCAATAATGAAAACAGTCTGACACTATAGTAATTGCAGCGAGCCTCTATACTTGTATTTGCTAGATAATGCCATGTTCAGATGATTGTACAATCAGCGAGCACAAAGGGTGGCAGGGAACATTTCTGTATAGTCTTAACAGTGCTGTCATAGAAAAAGAGGCATTGATTGTCCACGAGCAGAGCTTATGTTGTGATATTACTAATATGAATGTGGAGGTAGACTAAGCAACTAAAGGTCACCTGGGCTGTTTTCATTTGTGTTTGACTTATCCTCAACATTACTTACCCTTTCCATGGGAATCAAGTCCCGCACGAAACAGAAAAAACTTCTCCCTTTGTCCTTTGTGTGAGTTTAATGACGTTATTTATGACTACAAGAGGGGAAATGTTTTAAGGGGCACCTGAAGAAAACCAACAGAGGATAAAATAATAAAACAGGATATGGGAAATACACTCATACAACCCTCATGTCAGTGAGCAAGAAACTGGTCAACCATTAAAAGACTATTTATGGTGTTCCACTGTTGAAGAGAGAGCATCTGAAACGCTGAGAAATGAACGGCCCGGCTCTGTTTTTCAGGTCCTTCTGTAGGGAAACGCTGGTTTTGTCATTGTGTTTCTCCGGCAGGCAGTTAATTATTTGCAATCTAACCCTTGTCAAGCGTGTGATTTAATGCAAGGGGCTCAGGATTGGACTGAAATGTCATCAGGAATGTCGAGGAAGGTTGTGACAAGTTATTGAGTGTTCTCCTGAAACGTTTTGCACACAGTCGATGGTAAACTATTAAGATATGGTGCTATTCCTTCCAGAAATCTTTAAATGCAGTGCACATTTGCACAAGTTATTGCACGAGAGTCCATATGTATATTTCTCTTATGGATATTTTTTATAGGTAGAACCGTATGTTCTTCCTCCTTAGAGTTTATTCTATTTACTACATACTGCTGTCACATCTATCTATCTATCTATCTATCTATCTATCTATCTATCTATCTATTGTGTCTCATGTTGGTTTTCTATATTGAAACATCTAAAGTTGGCATGTCCAAAGTCCGTCCTGGGGGCCGATCACGGCCCGCAGTCAGACTTCATGGGGCCGAAGCTTCATTTTTACATCATGGGGCCGAAGCTTCATTTTTACAATATATTATTTATGGCCTGCTGGGATTGTCAGATACTGTGTGGCTGGAAGATTTGGCATTTGAATGTACGACACATTAACCTCTAAGGACATAACTGCTGCTGTTATATATCTGTACATGTGACACTACATATGACTTTCTGAATGATTTTGTCAAAGAGAAGAGTAAGAGTGACATGTGTTAAACTTAAATGTTAACAGACTTTGCATTACTCATAATAAGTCATGTTTAAAATGAACATGAGGTTCAGATTTGTATCAACTTCATGCAAGTTTAACGTGTTCATACAGTTTATTCTTTATTATCTGACTCCAGATGTGAAAGAAAGGAAGAACTGGTCTGTAGATTTGTTCACGCCTGCAGGGCGTAGTATTTTCAGTTTATTTGTGCTGCGAGGTTTCTGTTTTCCTTTAAGACAGTTGCAACGTCACAAAATCAAACTCAGATCAACTGTATTTCTTCTTCAGCAGATGGAAGTGAAAACAGGATCCAAGCGTCAAGGTGGAAATTCAGAATTATGCGCTGTGAAGCTCAAAAAGCAAGACACATCTCCGAGTGGAGGAGGACTTTAAGTCCTTTGAGGATTTAGCAAACGTCAGGATGAAGTGAAGCCGCTTCTTTTTTTTTGTAAAAATCAGGCCTGTTTTAGCGACAGCACTGATTATCACACCAACGTGAAGAAAAAAGCTCATCCTTCCCAAGTCGGCCCTGTGGCCTTTCATCTTTTACTGAGTCCTAAAAAACACATGTTGAATTCACAATTCCTCAGCAAGTGTCGAGGCTGTTATTGTTTGTCCACTTACAAGGTTGTCGTAAAATGACACATCTGAGAAACATAACATGTCCCCATCTCACAATCTTCTCTTGTGTTCACTGTCAAGAAAAAAAAAGGGTCAAGGTATAGAAGAGTACTCACTGAATGGTAACTGTCCCGAGGCTGATGGCATTTTCTGATGACCAGGTCAAGGACACGGTGTGTGTTATGTCTTCTGTGCAGTTAGAAAACAGCCAGAACTTTAACAAAAGGCAGAAAAAAAAAGCCAAAGAATCCATCTGTCCGTCTGCCTTATTGCTTTTTACAGAACAAGCAGCAAGATGGATTCCTGTTCTTTCACGTAATCATTGTCGACATTGTCAAGGTAACGGTAGATTTTCATCCCATCTTATGTATTACTGCCATGTTTTATCGTCATTTGAGATTCACTCTTATTATTTAATTTCCCTAAAAACAATTTTTAAAAAATATTCTCTTTCTGAACCTTTGGTTCCCACAGCTGCTTTTTTTTTTTTTTTTTTTTTTTACAGCCGCGCACAGTTGAACTTGTTTAGATTGAACGCAGAAGAAGAAACAGCGTATTCAAGCATAGTTTCTTATTGGGGCAATAAACCGTCTAGACAGCACACCCTTCTTTTTTTCACCTTCAGCCAGGCCCCCCCCCTCCTCCCCTTTAAAGAGCATTTGTTTATCTGGATATATTGGCTTTTCTTTGTCTCGCACTTATCAGCTGAGGCATTATATAACACATGCTGTGGCATTTTTTTAAGGCAGGGTCAATAATGTGTATGGTGTATGATGTAAAATTCACTTTCATCATGAATTTCATGTCTGTAGTCAATCATCATCTTTGTAAAAAAAGGCCAAATGTTAAAATAATAGCAAATGTTCATTACATGTTACCTTAATTATTCATCTTTGGTCCATCAACAAATCCAGAAATAGTCTCCTAATGTTGTGTTCATTGCTTTTATTTGTTTTTGTCTTTACTTGCATGGCCTCCAGTTGAGTATAAATGTTCACACTTACTTTTATTTAATCTTGTTTCCTGTTTTAAAAGTCCGTAAAGCACCTTGAGTATGAATTGTGCAGTATGGATACATTTCTTCGCCTAACGGACCAGTTGTTCCTACATTAAAAGTCCACTCTGCGTCTGTGGACATCCCTTTACGCTCTTTGTATTTGTTTCTTTCACGTTGTTCACCCTCAGGAGGAGTTTTATATATTTCCTTTTTAATCTAATACATTTGTTTCACCTCCGTCTTTACA
Organism: Larimichthys crocea; assembly: GCF_000972845.2. Taxonomy (NCBI): domain Eukaryota; kingdom Metazoa; phylum Chordata; class Actinopteri; family Sciaenidae; genus Larimichthys; species Larimichthys crocea. The sequence continues at coordinate 11,560,350 of NC_040025.1, forward strand.
CAGCTTTGTATGTGCTTGGTATGTCACTTTCCAAAAATAAATTCCTGTCTGCATAACATAATCTGAGAATGAGTCAAGGTAAAGTTATGTTATGTCCTGTAAAAGCATGAATCATATCTCCATGTCTCTTTATCACAGAGTTCAGTATAAACATGCAGGTTTTGTGTAAGCTGTCTTCAGTGATGTGTAGTAAACCTCCTGGAATGTTCTTGCTACACCAGCTATGCCCACAAGGTGAATGTTAATGTGAAGCAGAGACAACGTCTTCATCATCATCATCGTGCCATGACACGGCGGATTTCTCCTGGAACTTTATTCAAAAACACAGATGAAGTCAGTGATGCGAGCCACACTAAAAACATTTGATGACATAATAATCATAATAATAAATAATGCACACGACACAAAGTTACGGCTTATTATCATTTGCATCAGCCTCATGGTATGGTCTATGTTATATTTTGGATTTTTGTACATTTAAAAGAGGAAAACAACTTCAAGTTGCAAGCGCAAACATGCAACATGTATGTGCTTTCATCTCTTAAAAAATATGCAATAACTAAAATATCATTCATAAACCTTTTGAATACTTGAGTAAATATCTGTGTACTGCACATTCCTGAGAGGAAGCTGCTCTGTCGACTTCCCTTACTACTAATAAACAAATCATCCCATGATATTTGTTAGAAAAACATCCCAACAAATCCATAAACGTGTGTTTGTACATTAACATGATAGATAGATTACCATAAATTGACTTTTCCTTACCGCACATGCACCAGGAACATTATAAATATATCACAGGGGGGGTGTAAGAAGATATGACGTGTTTCCTGGAATGTGTGAATGAATTTGTGAATGGGGATCGAAACAAAAGTACGCGTACGGTACTATTTCATGTTTTGCGCAACAGGTTTGCATCCAGGCTGAAAGTTGAAGACACTGTTTGACTGCTCGCTTGTGCACAATACATTTTCTTTTTTTCTTTTTCTTGTCATGAAGGAGGAAAAAGCAGCGATGAGCCGGCCTCGGTATTATTATTAACCCTGCCTCCATCCTGCAGCTCCATCCACTCGCAGGGCTCCTCCCGCCCCCTCCTCGCCGCCGCGCTCCTCTCATCAATAGGGGAGCGCATTTGAATAATGTGCGAGCACTTGGACCGGAGCCAATCAGCTGTCAGAGGACCGTGATAAATCGCAATGCATTATTGATAATAATAATTACGTTGACATGCGCATTTCTACTTGAGGGGGCCCTAATTTTCCTCCACAAAGCCGAGGAAGAATTTGTTGAAGAAGGATAGAAACACAGAGAGAGAGAGAGAAATAGAGAGAGAGGGGAAAAATTGTTTGCAACTCTCTTTCTTTCTTTTTTTGTTGTTGTTGTTGCTGCTCCTGATGGTTGCACCATGTCGAGGCGTAAGCAAGCCAAGCCGCAGCACATCAACTCCGACGAGCCTGGTTCGTTAGGAAACGGTAAGTTTAACAAGATATGAGACAGAGGGAGAGAGAGAGAGAGCCTCGTCATGCCATGCTGCCAACATTTCATCTCAAAGTTTCAGCATATATATAAATATATATATTTTAGTTTGAACACTGTTCCTCTCGCACTTTGACCTGTCCGCAGGAGTCAGTCAGTCAAGTTTTTTTGTTTTTGGGAAGAGGCGACACATTCAGAAATGATTTTAAAACGCGACGCAGGTGTTCGTTTAACACCAACTTTTAACTTTTAGGTCAAATAATAATTATTTGTAACCTTTCATACGTTTTTAAGGCGTCCCCAGGTGTCTGAATTCCACCTTAAATCGAGTGTTTCGGTGTCGGTGAATCCCTTTGAACTTCTTTTTGATTCATTGGCTCGTGCGTCGCTACCTGTTGATTGTTTGATACACCGACTTCAACACTATATGTTTTTTTATATATATTTATATATATATGTGTTTTTATTCATATTCTATATCTATATCTATAACTGGGTCTCATTTGTCAGGACACATCACTTTTTTTTTAATCGCTGCCAAATATTAGTGCGCATTTGGAGTTATTACGGTTGACTTTAGTGACTCTTACTTTTATATCCAGTGTTTGAACATTTATATATTTTGTCATTCATATTTTGAGTTGGAGTTTGTGTGCTCAGGCTTTTTTTTTTTTAAAGGTTTAAAAAAAAAGGTGATGGAGGTATGAAATGTGACTCTGGAGTAAGCTGACCTAAAGGCAATAAATCCCCCAGTTTAATGCATGACTGTTTCCTTTCGTACATATGTGGAGAGGTGGGGGATGGAGCAGTTTTTTTTTTTTTTTGTGGAGACTTTTGGGTGGGGGTGCGTTTTGGTGTTGCCATATGCATGCATGCATGCTCCAGCGCTGCCCGTAGACCTCCACCTTTTATAATTAGTGTAACTTTTGTTTAACGTGGTGCGATGGAGAGCCGCAGTCAATCATGGTTCATGTCATTATTAATTTTTAATTTAATAAAATATGAGATTTTTGTGTAGTCTGCCTGAGTCTGACCTCGTGTCCTGTACCCTAGTAAAGGTGATCACACAGGTCATGCGCCGTCAAGTGGTTGAACCAGAGCGTTGCCTCCTTTTTAATTTATTTGAAGATCTCAGTGAAATTCCACTCTGTCGATATTTCCTGCATTAAATACTCGTATGAGTGGCTGATACTGGTTCCTCCATAGATCACAATGTAATGTGGCTTTTTTTGTGTGTGTATGACACCCTTCAATGCCTCCTGGTGAGCAATTACCAAGTCCAACAGTTTCTTTAGAAAATGCAAACAGGTGGTCTACCCCCCTTTTTTTCTCTGATTCATTAGCATTTAACAATACACCCAGTTGTGAAATGGCCTCTTGGTTAGCAGACACATTAAAAATGCACACAGGAGCACTTATCAGGCTCTCAGGCTGTGGAAATGCTTGAAAGTAATCACCATTCTCTTTCAGCCCATCGTCTGCATTGTATACTTGTTTTTAGAGTTTCGTTTTGCATTGTGGAACCTGAATTCAGCTTTTAGTGGTCACAGTTTTGGCCCCCCCCTCCTCCCCATGTGTGGCACTGGAAATGGATCTGATTTTTAGCGAGTGCTTGGTGGCCTTGTTTGAGAAACAACACAGTAATTTAATGCTCATGGCTCTTTATCTTTCTGGCCATTGTTCTGGATCATGTCAAAGGTGGATGATTGCCCTCTGCTGGCCCTGTGGACAATAGCCAGATTCAAAGTCCTTAACAGCACTACAGGGGCCAGCAGAGTGGACCACATAAGAGACACATTATTATCCAATAAACACAAGAAACTAAAGCCTCAAATAGAAAGAACATAAAATCAATTCAACACATTGTCACAATGGTGGCAAATATGTAACACAACCCTCATAAAGTTAAAATATATTAAGACAGGACACAGAGGTGTTGTTCTCCATCTGACTAATCTTGACACAGAATATCTACACATGCCGTTTTATTTGTTAGATGTGCTTATTTTATACAAATGTATTTTTATTGGTCAAATGTTGCTATAATTGTATAAAGAGCATTAATTCATATCCTATCCTCTTTTGTTTTAGGGAGTCTTCAAGATGAGCACGGTGAAGAGACTGGAAATGAAATGAAGCGGTTCAGGATGGACGAGACCAGGGTCTGCAACAAATGCTGTGCCGAATTCTTTGACGAGGCAGAGTTTCTTGAACACGAGAAAAATTGCACTAAAAGTCAGCAAGTGGTCATCATGAAAGACGGAGACGGGAATGAAATGCCCGAGGAATATTCACATGGCTCTCCCGAAGGCCTCACAAGCGACCATGACGATAGCCAGTCCAGCAGTCACTCCCTATCAAATGTCAACTCAGACCACCTGGACCGAGCGGAGGAAGAGTCCAGCATGAACGCGGAGGACTCGGGACAACAGGATCAGGCGGAGATGCCCGCTTCCCCTGAGATGACTTACCATCCCTTATCCAAACTGCAAGATTCAAATCAAGTCACTCTTGAAACCATGGCAGACACTAAAGTAGCCGTCTCCCAACATTCTTCAAATAATACATCTCTGACCTCGTCGCAGGAAACCATGCAGGCCATCCCGATGATCCTGGAACAGTTGGTGTGCCTCCAGCAACAGCAGCTCCAACAAATCCAGCTCACAGAACAGATTCGAATCCAAGTAGCCATGATGACTCCACAGGGTCTTCAGTCATCTGTAGGGGCGGTGATGGACCCTCTGAAAGCCCTCGGTGCACATCTCTCCCAACAGCTGTCTGCTGCAGCAGCACTGATAGGAAAAAGGACCGGTAGTCAGAGCCTCTCTATGGAGTCGATGAAGCAAGGTAAACTACCTCTCTCCGGCATCCCTACCTCTCTACCTGCAGGACTTGGTTCAGTGACTTCTAAAACAGACATTTTGAAGGGCATTCCAGATCTGGCTAGCCGCTTACCAGCACTACTGCCACAGTCGCCAGGGGTCATGGGTTTCCCTAGCACCTTCAACGGCATCCAAGCAGGGATTGAGTCCTCCAAAAAAGTCAAGACGAAGATGCTGAACCTCCCACCGGAACCAAAGAACGGCGACTCGTTATACAAGCACAAGTGTAAGTACTGCGGGAAGACGTTTGGCAACGACAGCGCTCTCCAGATTCACTTGCGTTCTCACACCGGCGAGAGGCCCTTCAAGTGTAACATTTGTGGCAACCGCTTCACAACCAAAGGGAACCTCAAAGTGCATTTCCAGAGGCATAAAGACAAGTATCCTAACATCGGCATGAACCCACATCCTGTGCCAGAGCACCTTGACAACATTCCCACAAGCAGTGGCATTCCCTTTGGTATGTCCGTGCCCATGGACGAGTCAAACCTGACTGAAATTAAGCCTGTGATAGGCCATCCTGCTGCTGGGTTCCACTCGTCATCCATGCCAGGGATGAAGACATTTGACAGCTTTGCAGAGAACCCATTTACCCAGAGACCCTCCCCATCGACAAGTGATGGCTCCCCATCTGTTTCCTCTAACGTGTTTGGCCAAGAGACTGGACTGGATCAAAATCCGAAGGATGCTAAAGACCTGCTTGGAGCACTGCATCATATGAACGGTAGTGCCCTCCCAGGAGAACAAAGCTCTGGTACTGCAAAACTTCAGCAGATGGTGGATGGCCTTGAAAAGAGAACCAGTGACCCCAACGAGTGTGTGATCTGCCACAGGGTGCTCAGTTGCCAGAGCTCACTCAAAATGCATTACCGCACACACACAGGCGAGAGGCCCTACAAGTGCAAAATCTGCGGCCGTGCGTTCTCCACCAAGGGTAACCTGAAGGCCCATTATGGAGTGCACAGGGCTAACACTCCTCTCAAAATGCAGCACTCGTGTCCGATCTGCCAGAAGAAGTTCACCAACGCTGTGGTTCTGCAGCAGCACATTCGTATGCACATGGGTGGGCAGATCCCCAACACCCCGATGCCAGAAAACCAGTTTGAAGCAGCAGATGCAATGGAGTCCTCTCTACCAGAGGATACATCTATGGATGCCAACGGTTTCGAGGCCAGCATGGAGGATCACAAGCCAGAGCTGAACTCCCACAAGCCAAACGACACCCCAGATTCCCTCCCACCTGCCTCAGAGGAACAACCACAGCAACACGTAGCCCCGTCTGTGTTTTCCAGCCTAGATGTTCTGAAGAATCTCACCTCTGCTCTTGCACTGAAACGACAGAGCAGCACCACTTCGGAAAGCGAGGGAACATCCAAAGAATCCCCGTCAGCCCCCAGAGAGCAGGAATATCAGAACGGCCGTAGTCCTGCTATCTCTGACTCCGCCATGTCGTTTCATTCCTCTTCCCCAATTAACAACATGAATAGTTGCAAGTCCCCTGAGTCTGCTGTTGATGAATACGCCCACAATGGGTCAAAAGCAGAATCTGATTGTGGCGCTCAAGGAGGTACAGAATCGGGTGGAGCCCTTGACCTCACCGCTTCCAGCAGCTTCACCCCCAAAGCAATTAAAGAGGAACCCAGCACTCCATTCACAAACGGAGACTATGGTAAGTGTATTAGGCAATAGTATTTTAGAGGCTTCTTAGCTGTGTTGGATGCTTTTGATCTAATTTTCTACCTTTTTGTACTTCCAGTTCCCAGCAACATGTCTTTCATGAGGATACCATCAAGTCTGGCCAGTCTGGAAATGAAGATCCCTTCAGAGAATCCTCTGGGGCCTCACGGTTTGTTCAGCTCGCATATGCCCCAGGGAACGGCCATGCCCTCCATCTCCACAGCTCCGCGACGATCAACCAAACAGCACGTGTGTAACGCCTGCGGCAAGAACTTCTCATCTGCGAGCGCCTTGCAGATCCACGAGCGCACTCACACAGGAGAGAAGCCTTTCGCCTGCAACATCTGCGGCAGGGCTTTCACCACCAAGGGAAATCTAAAGGTACGTCTGTTTGTCAGAGTGCTAAATGGGTGATTTGTTAATCAATTTTAAGCATGTACTTAAATAATTTGAAATGATTTGGATTGTAGCTAACTGCGTGTCTTGTCATTTAGGTGCACATCGGCACTCACATGTGGAACAACACGTCACGGCGTGGCCAGCGCCTGTCTCTGGATAATCCCATGGCGCTGATGGCGATGAGCTCCGAGGCCAAGATGTTGCCAGAAATTATGCAGGCCCCCAAAGAACTAGGTGCTCCACAAATGAACTTCGACTCGTCTCTGTGGAACCAGTACGCTGCTGCCTTCAGTGGTGGCCTCACCATGAAGACCAATGAAATATCCGTCATCCAGGGCGGTGGCATCCCACTCCCTGGGAGCCCTGCCGGTGGGCCCCTGATTGGATCCACCGGAGGCCTCATGAAGATGGATGGCTCTCACTCCGGCCTGCCCGCCACCATGGCTGAAATTGAGAAGAACAGCTCTGACAGTGTGCCAAAATCACAGTTCCCACATTTCATGGAGGAGGGTAAAATTGCTGTTAATTAGGCTTTTTGTTTTTTGTTGTTTTTTTAGCCGTCAGTTAGTTCATGGCCTGAACTCCCTTTTTGAATGAGGTACAATCATTATCCAGAGCAAACTTTGTAGAATTTGGCTTAGATTGTTTGAACTTTTCCAGTAACTTCATCGCAGCTCTCTTCCCTCCTGATCTGAACGACTCAAGTGTTATTTTTTTTTTTTAGTTGAACTTGATATAACTACTGTAGTTGTATTTTATTTGATATAAATATATGCGGGTATTTTTTTTTTTCTTTCTCTTGTGCGTTCTTTTTTTGTTTTGCTGTCTATTCAGAAGTTTGAATGTATAACTTTACTTGAAACTGCTTTAATTCAGACTGTCTCCTTGATACTTTTTGAAGGATTTCGACTTTAATAGGAAAAGTTTCAGGGCATGACTTTTTAAGGACACCGTGTCTCAGCGTTCTGAAATAATGGTGTAGTTAACCATATGTATCTATAATGACTACTTTCCCTCCTATTGTGTGCCATAGGTTTTATGACATTGTGCATTTTTGTCGTGGTAAATGTCATTAGCATGTCTAATTTTGAAGGGGCTCAGATTATTCCGGTGTCTATCACATCTTCATGGTGCAGTTCGGTCATCGCTTTTCGGAAAATGTAGATTATAAAATAGGCTTTCGTCTTTGTTGCGTCGGTGCTAAGATACAGCAGTTATTGACTCAAACTAAGTGCCTAACCCAAGTTGTACATGTTGCTGTTGTCTTTCACTGCAGCGTCTGATTATGAAGGCTCTGTTGGACTGATAAATTAGTGTGTTGTACTGTGTAGCATTACATGCATTTCATATCTCCATCAGTCAACCCCCCCCCCAACCCCGCCCAACATGTTCCACTTGTAAATCTGCTGTCAAATTTAGTTGGCTGAGGTCTGAAGGCTTTTATATGCTTAATGTTCTCATGCCTGCACTTTATTTCAGGTTGTAGTCCCAATTTACATTTTAGTTGCATTTCACTGCTTTTATTGTGGTAGCTGACCAGGGAAAGGGCAAATCAACAATTTTGTTAACTTTTCCACTCCCAGATTTAGTTTGAAACTGTCTAACTTTTCTTTTTTTTTTCCTAGGTTATCTTATCACCTTGTAGCATTGTTAATTTATTTATACTTCATGAAATGCTTGAGTTTAGGGGGTACGTTCTACCTCGTTTTAGACTTTAGTTGTCCTCCACCCCGCTCCCCCTACTCAACGCTAATGCTCTGTACATTTTTCCGATACATTCTTTAGGTATGCGATTATGCGATTTTTCATTCTCAACCTGCTGAGTTGGAACAGTAATGAATGTATCACTGGACACTTTACACAACTCAGAATGGTCCGAGTACTTTGTAGGCCCCTGCTGTACATTCCTTATCGATATGCATTTGCCAAGTTGTGCCTTTCTTTAGCAAACCATGTCAAAACTGCTTTCAAGTTGTCTCTACAATTCAAGTAATGTTGAGCCAGTTTGGCTTGTTTACAATGTAAATGTGCTTTGTTTTTGTTTTTTCAAATGTTTCCTTCACCTAAAATGTTTTCTGATTTTTGAAAAATAAAATCAGGGTGACTTTTTTTCAATAACTTCTCCTGTTGTTACTTCACCACAGAAAACTATTGTTGCCAAAGTATTTGAGATGATAGAAGACAAAAAAAAACATCCCAACTGTGTACAGTAGGCTGGAAACACATCTCATAGTGCTGCACTGACATGCACCTCATTCCTCCCTCCACAGGGAAGTTTGAATGTATACATTAAAATCGTAATTTACATCAGTTCACCTTCAGATGTCTCAAGTGAAGTGTTTTTCCATTCTCATGACCCACCGGTGGCCATTAATCCCTTCCCATTTTTGCATTCTCAACGAAGAATTATTTGCATCCACAACTGAAGGGTGCTTTCAATCATGTGTCCACATCCATTTCAGATCGACCATACAGTGTCCTTTCCTGTCCCATTATTTGATATGATAAAATACTTTGCATAATATTATAGAGCACTCCAACTAGTAGTGGGGATACAATAAATCCAACCACAGTCAAAATCAGTTTTGTCTATGAATCGTCTTGTATTAAACTGTAGCTATGGTTATTTCTTGTATGCTCACGCATTCATTCATTCAAATCTCGAAAGAAATCACAGAGAGCATGCCTTAATTTTCGATGATTAAAGTACAACAGGATTAAATCGCCCCAAAACACCTGAAAATTCCCTTAATGTTGACCTGCAATACAAAATCTAACACCGCACCATGAACTGCTTGATGTAAATGTCTAAATACTCAAATATTAAATTATATTCCTTCATTTATAAACTGCAGGGTAGTTCAAAGCTGCTTTGACTTCTTCCACCTGATTATACCTTGCATGTACAGATGTTGATGGTGACCTCAAATGCCAGCATGTTGCATCTGCACACGTCCAACCTGAGCCGATGAAATAAATGAGCCATCTTCTATAGTGATGCATCATATTTCATACGTTGGTCATGTGTTTTGGTTATGTAAATCCAAAGTTACTGTACCTGTTTAACAAGTTGTGGTGGAAGCAAAATATACAAATTCCCTTTTTGAAGTGTGGTGTACGGAGTATAAAGGAGCAGAAATACTCTGGTAAAGTACTTCAGAATTGCAGTACTGTAAGTGTACTTAAATACTCTACACTACTGCTCAGTAGTTTCCCTTAAAAAGCATTTGTTATGCTATTATATGGTGGCTAAGAAACTTATTCTGCTGACCTGGAAGTCCACCACTCCAGCTTGTTTTGCTGTCTGTTATACAGATGGAAAAACTCTGTATGTACAAACCCAACACACAACATAGGTTTGAGAAAACATGGGGACCTTTCTTTCTTTCTTGGCACGGTGTCACATCACCTGACAACCACAGGGACTCTGACTTATCTGGCTATAACACTACATAGTGAGGTGTTGGATTGGATTCACTTATTCATGTCATTTTACCTTGCTCTGGAGATATTATGTATATATTTTATATTATATCATATATTGCGACAACTTTGTCTGAACAGAATAGCTTGTGGACTGTCTTGTTGTTGTTTGTTTTGTTTTTGTTTTTTTCTCCTGTATGTCCTGTTACTGTCTTTATATATAGATAGATAGATAGATAGATAGATAGATAGATAGATAGATAGATAGATAGATAGATAGATAGATACTGGTGGTGCTGTTGAGTTGTATTGCCTTAGACAGAGAGGAGTTTTTTTATCAGTTTATATATATATATATATATTATATATATATATATATATATATATATATACAAACATAACAAATGTTATATATATACAAAGAAATAATTAATAAGTAAACCAGATTTACTATAATTAGATTTCAAATTATATATAATAACCAATATACCTGCCTTCTAATGTAATACATTCACCATCCTGCAAACTGTAGATGATATATTTACTGTTTCAAATACTGCACATACTTATGCTGCATATACTTCATGCATATATAGTAAATATGAATTTCTTTGCACTATTTGTCTTGTTTCTAACAGACTACACATTGCATGTTGCTGTGCATGTTATATGTCATTATTTGTAATCTGTGTGGTGCTGTGCTGTGCTCTGTCTCTCCCGGTGTGAGTGACAGTCTGGGAGGAAACGAAGCCTCCGCCCAGATCCAGCGCGGAGCCGAGGCTGACGGACTGCCCCCGAAAAGCCTCAACCCCTCCGCCGCCTCTCCGCCGCCTGCTACCGGGAGGAGCCGCAGGAATGACCGACAATATCCCGCTACAGCCGGTGAGACGACTGAAGAGACACGACAGTAAACACAGAAATGGGTAAGGGCTCTTTTTTATTTAAAAAAACCAACCGGAGCCGTTTTGGAAACGTTTGTCGCTCGCCGTTAAATACGCGCACAGGAGCGCGCATGACAAGCTAGACGGTAATAACAGCAGCCAGGGTGTGGAACAATGAATATGTCCTGATAAATAAACACGGTATGTGTATTAAAATGTGGCTTTAAACACGGTAGCTGCAGCCGCACAGCTGACATCCTTGTTCCGGGGTGCAGCGAGAAGCAAGTGCCTGACGCCCATGTCAATATTTGCTCTGCTGGATGCAGCTCTGCCTGTCACACTGCACCGAGGCAGGCCTCGACTTCCATGTTATTGTCTCACATGCAAACCCCACATCATGCTTCATGTGCAGGGTTATTTGGGAGATGCACACACACACGCAGAGGAAGGGGGCAGGCCTTATTAAAATGATGAGGATGGAGAAACACGCACACAGGGCAGAGACACTGTATGATGGTGGTGATGTCACCTCCTGTAATAAACACATCCTACATTATGGAAATGAACTGTGGTAATGCAAAGAAACTAGTGTGTGTGTGTGTGTGTGTGTGTCCTAGTTTCTGCTCTGATCCATCACTTCACCTGTCCACCCTAAAACTGATGCTGCAAAAAAAAAAAAAACACCTTTCTTTATTATAATGTTTCATTTCATGGGTAGGACGTGTAATTAAAAAGGCAACAGCACCACCAGTTACGTCCTTTATGAGATGTTATACATACACAAAGCTAGGACTGTTAAATGAGCACAAAACTGTATATATTACAACGTATTGTGTATTATGTGTTCATGTTTTATTGCCAATACAATGCATCAAAACACAGAGGCAGATTCCACTAAAACTAGTTTTAGCCAGGTGTGCCTAATAAACCGGACACTGGTTGTACTATCAAACCAACCTAAGACTGCAATGATCACATATCAGTAAATAAACATACTATTTTATCTGTTAAACAATAGTAAGAATAGACTTGGAGAGGCACGGTGGAGCAGTCCTGTGAGATGTCTGCATGGGGTCTAAAGTGTGAATGGTTGTTTGTCTCTATGTACCCTGGTGACTTGTCCAGGGGGTACCCTGCCTCTCACCCCGAGTCAGCTGGGATAGGCTGCAGCCCCACCGTGACCCCGAGGAGGAGAAGCGGGTACAGATAATGGATGGATGGATGGATGGATGGATGGATGGACGGATGGACGGATGGATGGATGGAATAGAGCAGACTTATTGACATGAAACAGTAAACACAGATGTTACCAGTGATACTAAGTCAAGGTTTGGTTCTGTTCAGGTCGGCTCTGCTGTGATAAATTCACCTTAGTGGTAATATTGGAAACGTCGGCATTGACCCGAGCGGTCTGTTAACATCGATGGTGGTCAGACATGTTGAGCTGATATTTAAAATGAATCAAGAAACTATTCAACAGAACAACAGACACGAAGCGTTTATTTTTCACGGTACTGGTCATAGTAGGAAAAGCTCTTCGTTATAAACACTCCCCTTAACGATAGCTTTGTTTTATTGAATGAAACATCATTAATTTTAATTTAACTTACACCTGTGATTCTTCCTGTGTCTTCTGTGGAAAAGACTTAGTCACAGTCCTGATCTACAGTGTGACGATGCACTGTGGCTGCAACATGATACTGCAGAAACCATGATGTGCTTAAAACAGTGACAGGGCTAATTCCTCTATCTTTAAATACACTGTATGTCTCAGTATATCTGAGCATGAGCTCCAGGATGTAGTGTAGAAACTGTGCTGTTTAAATAACTGAGTCATCTGTGATAAAAACTACTGGACCCGCTCTGTCTGCAGCTGACAGAGGCTTCATGTCCGTCACGCCTACATTTTGTTTATAGTCGCTGTTTTATAACTTGGAGAGTCAATTATTAATCAGCAGGTCACCGAGCTCTGAGTTGATTCATATGGAATGTTTTGTTTAGATCGAAGGGAGTGGCCGCTCTTTTCCAGATGTAGTTAATATTTATTCTTCAGGGCACAATCCCTGCAGACTTGTTTGGTCGTGGGTCTGTAAGCTCGGCCTCGTCTGCAGCTGCAGTAAGCGACACATTAACTAAGAGATGTGAGAGGAAGTTCATTAAAAATGGAGCCATTACCTCGACACAGCTCAGGGTTATCAGTCGACTACGGAATCGAAGCGAGGCAGCCGGATTTAATCAAGTAAATCATCGGCGCTGAGTTGTTTTTTTTGTAGCTCTCTCAACGTGATATTCATTAACCTCCCCCCCGCCTCTTTCCTCTCAGGTGCTGCCCGTGGTCGAGCTGTTGTGGCATGGGCGACTTCCGTCCCCGCACTGTGTGGCTCGGCCACCCAGAAAAGAGGGAGCAGAGGTACCCCAGGAACGTCATTAACAACCAGAAGTACAACTTCTTCACTTTCTGCCTGCGGTATGTCGTCAAAGGTCACCCCCCCCCCCCCCCCCCCCCCCCCCCCCCCCCCCCCCCCCCCCCCCCCCCCCCCCCCCCCCCCCCCCCCCCCCCCCCCCCCCCCCCCCCCCCCCCCCCCCCCCCCCCCCCCCCCCCCCCCCCCCCCCCCCCCCCCCCCCCCCCCCCCCCCCCCCCCCCCCCCCCCCCCCCCCCCCCCCCCCCCCCCGTCCCCCCCCCCCCCCCCCCCCCCCCCCCCCCCCCCCCCCCCCCCCCCCCCCCCCCCCCCCCCCCCCCCCCCCCCCCCCCCCCCCCCCCCCCCCCCCCCCCCCCCCCCCCCCCCCCCCCCCCCCCCCCTTCAATCCTGCAGCATCATGACTCTGCAAATCTACTCAGGAGTATTAAAGGATATTTAAAGCAAAATATTCTTCATCCTGCTAAAGAATTAAACAGAGCTGCTTCTTTTTGTCTCACTCTGTGCTGCTCACCACAACAACAGTTCACTCTGCTAGAGGAACTTTGCACCGAGGTCGGTGTATCACCGCAGGCGTTTTTTTTTTTTTTTTTTGTTCAAACAGACATCGGTTTACATATTGCCATGACAAACACCAATATTGACAGATAAATCCACTCATCAGTTCAAATTCGTTCCTCGGATGTGAGTGCTTTTAGCCTCCATATGAAAATGCTCATTACTTATTTGCCTAATCCCAAACGACTACATAAAAACATCTGCATGAGTGCCTCGACACATAAACGTGGTTTCATTTCGGCTCGTCTGAATCATGCCAGAGGACATTTTGCAGACGGAGGCGCAGTTTGCCTGGCCTGATACGAGTGAGCGAGAGTTTGTGAATGAAATATTGATTACTTTCTTCAGTTTACACGTCGGCGATGTAAGAAGAACATCAGTCGATCATAAATGGTGGTAAAATGTCTGATGTTGATGGATAGTCAGGTAGCTACATGCTCTGATCGCTCCGGATCTTCACGATCTCATGGACAGTAGTTACCAGGCTGCGTGTTTTTGACCCTCGCTGATTTCCATATGCATTTGTTTTCCGGACATTCAGTTTTCTTAAGATCTTATGCCTTCTTTTTTTTTTTTGTACATGAAGTCAGACATTGAAAGTAGCTCAAATTTGTTTGGAGAGCAGAAGACGAGCGTCGGCCTCTTTGCATTGCAAATCGCTGCGTTTTTTATGTCAAGAAGTTCTTCTCCCTGCAACATGTCGTAGTCTTAATGTTTTCTGTCACGCTCTCTCTCTGCTGCATGTTTTGGAAGTGACACACGGTTTTCCCCTGGTAGTAATGTGGCACACTGGTGGTAATGAAACTGAGCGCAGCTGATGCATGAGTGTGACACTAGCATGCATATTGTTCCTGGCTGGTAAAATATTCCCAGGTTAAAGCTGAGCTATATGGATTGCCAAACTGTCGAGTGTCTAATTACTGGATGTTACAATCATTGTGGACTTTATTATATATTTTAAAGAAGTTATAATAGTTTCTCGTCAGATTTTGTTCCAGAAAATGTGCTATGTTATGGCTATAGATGCAAGTAAAGAGTATTTTCATTATCCGTTAATTCATTTGCAGATTGTTTTCTTTAAAAAATAATTAATTGCTTGGTCTAAGTGTCAGAGAACAGTGAAAATTCCCAGTCACAGCTTTTTAAAACACGTTAAAATTCATCATCACTTTAAATACAACAAATAATCACGTACATTGTTGCCATTTGATAGTCTGTCAATGGACTAATTGTGACATGTATCTTTATTATATCTATATTTATTTGTGATTGATATTTGCTGGAATACTGACCTCCGATCATAAAGGACAGTTTTTCATTTTCTCATTTTATGTTTTATTAGATGCTGAGATGATTTTTCATCCCCAGGTCACCAGAATAGTGAGCGACGGGGTCGATATCAGTCATCAGTCATGGCCTTTAAAAAAATAAAGTCACATCCACAGTAACTTGTCACACAGTAAATGTTTTCCTCCGTGTTTCTCCGTGTTTGCTTCACAGGTGCTGTTCCATCAGTTCAAGTACTTCTTCAACTTGTACTTTCTGCTCCTGGCCTGCTCGCAGTTCATCAACGAGCTGCGCTTAGGGGAGCTCTACACCTACTGGGTCCCTCTGGTATGTGACATTTCAGCTTCGCTCCTCGTCATTGTTTATTGTCGTGATCAAACAATTGGATTTTTCATGCTCAATTTGTGCTCTTGGTATTTTATTTGACGGAAATATTCAGGTAAACAGATAATCTCTCTCCGCAGGGTCTTGTTTTGGCGATCACCGTCATAAGAGAGGCAGTGGAAGAAATAAGATGCTACCTCCGAGACAAAGAAGTGAACTCTCAGATTTACAGCAAGCTTTCGACGAGAGGTGAGGGATAGCGGTTATGTTTTGTCTGCGTTCATATCTTAACCATGTTGCTTATTCCTCAGCATCGGCGTCTATTAACTGTAGGAGCTCGGTCCTATTAAAACTTATAGGGGCTAGGGGAAATGGTGGCTAATTCAAAGCAGAGATGTAAAAGTGTACATAAGAGGCCTTGGTATAAAGTGCTACCAGCAATAAAAAGCAGGAGACCTCTTGTGGTTTCCATCACTTTGCTCCTTTGATGTGGCAGCTTGTTTTACCCATAAACACAATGACTGGTTGCCTCCATGATAGCTGCATATCTGGTGGTTTATAGAAACTTTATGATGTCAGAACTTGGCGTGATGTTTTCTAGCACAGGAAGGCAATTTAGTTTAGTCTACAAAATGTCAAAATATAGTGAAAATGGACAATTTTTTGTCATGTATCACAAAGAAAAGCAACAAATCTTTACATCTGACATCAATCAATTAATCAATGTTTGAGATAGTGACAAAAAAGCTTCATCTTTTATTGAGGATACAGAAAGATATCCACTATATATTGTCCTTTTCTGTAAAACTTTCAAATGTTTTTGTTAGTGGAGTCCGAGCGCTCACGCGAAGCCCCCTCCGAGCCTAATGCATAGCAATATTAATGTGCTTTAATGTCTTACATATGCAAAGCCCGGAGGTCACGGCAGGGGTCAAGGGTCGGTGATCTCTTCCAAACAATTTTGCCTGTTCATTCCCGAATGAGACGGGGAAAAAAAGAGGGGACTCGACTCCCCCGGCATTCTTTCAAACTCGCAAAAAAAGGAAAATTGCTTTACCCAAATTCGCTGGGGTGACCGGCGAGGCATGAAGGACAACAGTTCACCCGAGGAAGACGTTCATCTTTTTGAAGTTTGATTTCCCAAAAAAAACACGCGAGACGTTTGTACGTTTTAAGTGTGTGTCGTACTCGAGATGTTCAGATATGATGAATTTAGCGTCAACTTTAAATTCTTTTGTGTTTCAGGCACGGTGAAGGTTAAAAGCAGCGGCATTCAAGTCGGAGATCTTATAATCGTGGAAAAGGTTTGTCAGACACACCTGTGAATATTTTTTTGGAGTTTCTGTTCAGGACTGTCAGGTTCCCCATTTATATGACAGCGAACAATGAGGGGGGGTTGTTAATCTTCTGTGTGCTCGACTGGTGACTGAGGTGAAAGGAGTTAGTAAAGATTTTGTAATCTTGTGATCAATGCCGAGCCTCAGCCTGTCAAACTCAATGCAACAGACGCGAACCTAAAATCCCTTTAATTAGATCCCAAACACAAATTTAATTACGTAGTGTTATTTGTTATAGTTTCAAACATCTTAAGTTTCAGTTTTTCGGGGGAAGCTGTTGTGTTGCCCGACTGGATTCTTTGGTCTTTGCATGAAATATGAGAAGTGAGTCCTGTCTTCAGTTTCCAGCTCGTTTCAACGCAGCTGAAGGAAAGGTCACACATGTTGTCCTACGCATTGCACTAATATGACCGAGTGAATCAGAGTTATGTGGGTCACATCAGCAGAGGGAATCCGGTAGCTAAAAAAAGAGAAAAGGAATCATCTTTATTAGAGTATCGACCACTTAGCGATAATCCATACGCAGTTCAGGTTTTTGAGGAAACTGTCCAGATGAACCGAATGGAGAATTTGTTTAGCGCAGAGGAGGGACCGGGTCAGGCAGAGTGTAAAACCTGGTCAGGGTCCCGTTCAGGCCACGACAGGATGATTTGCTGGAGGGCTTATTATTTTTGACTGACTGGCTGTTGGTAATGTGGCACATGAAAAGCCTAAAAGACTTTTTTTTTTTTTTTTTTTTTTTTGGGGTGGAGGATCAGGAAGCGATGTTGAAGTCATGTTTTTCTTTCTGCCTTTCTTTGTAGAACCAGCGTGTTCCTGCTGACATGATCTTTTTAAGGACCTCTGAAAGAAATGGTAAACATCTGCTGGTCATTCATCCAGATCTCCACAACAGGCTGGCTGCCTGGCTGCCTGCCTGCCTGGCTGCCTGGTCCAGGGAAATGACTTGTTTAAAAAGGCGCTGAGGTGCAGGGATTAGCCCTGAGCCAGGACAGGAAGTCCTACAATGTCTAAATTGTAATTGGGTCCAGTACTTAACTATCACTCAAAGTTTGAGGCAGTAAAGCGTCTCTGCTCCGTGTCATAGTAAGATGGGCGCTGTAGACAAAACACTTCTCTCTCTTCGTCTTCGGCTACGACTGTTTTTGTCTTTCAAATGAGAAGATAATGAAAAGGAAATCGAGCGTCAGGGAAGAGTCAAATGCAAAGACGGAGCAGGAGACAGGAGGATGATACCTCATCTGAATAATCAAATATGGATCAGGACAGGAGCTGTCGGCGCCGACACAAACTTGGTGCTTCACATTGTTTATTTGCACATATACAAAATCCACAAATCCATTCAAAATAAGCACGCTAATAATCTCCTCACAGGGAGAAAACCCAAATGTGATCCTCCGAGAGAGGCCGGGCGCTTTGTTGTTGTTGCGTCTTCCTGTCGGGGGAAGAAAAACAACAGCTTTGTTTTACTGGAAATAGTGCTCGGTTATCTCTCTTCCATGTGGAGGCCATTAGGTCAATTATGAAGTGCCTAGGCCAGGGACTGGGAGCTCTGGGCAGGATGACGCATGCAGGCCGGGGGATGGGCTTTTTAGTGGATGCCTCCACTTCTGTCCCGACAGTAATATGCAGCAGCTTTGTTCCATTCACACAATTCGCTGCTGTTCATTTGTGACCACACGTGAAATTGTTCAATTACCTCTTTTTATGTATTTATTCAAAGTGGAAACTTCAGACCAGATGTGTATCGGCACAGATGTAATCAGAAACCAGCAGCTTTTAGTGTCTGTTGTGATTTGCACAATCGATCAGGAATAGAGATTTGTGTCCCTCCTTCTGGAATAAAAGCCTGTCTGTTGTTGCCCCCTATGGGCTGAATGTGTTTCCATTTGGCATCAGTGCCATCTCTCGTCCTCTCTCTCTCGTCCTTCTCAGGTTCCTGTTTCCTGCGGACTGACCAGCTGGACGGAGAGACGGACTGGAAACTACGCCTCCCAGTGGCCTGCACGCAGAGGCTGCCGACTGCTGCTGTGAGCCATGAAACAAAAAGAAACGGGGTAGAGGTAGTGAGGACACGTCGAACGCTGCGTTTAAGCCATTCACGCGCCTCCTTATATCGACGAATGTACGAGTAATTGCACGTGCC
Source organism: Larimichthys crocea (assembly GCF_000972845.2). Lineage (NCBI taxonomy): Eukaryota > Metazoa > Chordata > Actinopteri > Sciaenidae > Larimichthys > Larimichthys crocea. Next base: position 11,579,160 of record NC_040025.1, read on the forward strand.
GGCCGTACTCTCAGAGGAGCGAGTCTGTCATTAGGACACGGTGGTGATTTAACCTGCAGGGTGGCCGGCTCATCACACAGTGTAATGACTGGAAGGTCAAAGGTTCAGCTCAGGCTCGGACTTTTCCAGGAGTTCTTCTGTGTTTGAGCACTTAAATACTCGAGCTGTCAGGATCGTAAACACCAAAAGTCAGTATGATGCAATTAAATGTTGAATGAATTCAATGTTATTGTTATTACATAAGTAAAAACGTGTGTTTTTCTTTATTTGTTTATTTAGTTTAAATAAAGTTTCATACTTATATCTGATATGTCGTCCTAAAGCTGAAGCTGCTCATCAGTTAACGCCAGCAGCTATTCTGCTAATCAGTTCATTGTTTAAGTAAAAACAAAGCGACGACGCGTCGACGATGTTCATTTCTGCATCTGCTGCTCTCTGAACAATATTTGCCTCGGGTTCCACGAGATAGGGGAAATAAAATAACTGCCATATTTGTCAAACAAGTCCGGGAATATTTATTGTTTGAATGTGTCAGTTTGACGACTAACTGTAGCCTGCAGCAGAGCCTCAGCAATGAGAAATGCAAAACCATAGAGCAAACAGCGCCGTGAAATAAATAAAGTAAATAAAAATATAAACTGCTGAAATCCAAACAGGGCATGTTTTATTTAGGACCGTTACTTGAAGTTTGATTAGGGAGGTTTGGTAACGGCGTTTTCTTTTTCTCACTCGTTAATTATTATTCATTATTCGTGTTTTTTTTTTGTGTTTTTCTCACAGGACCTTCTACAGATTAGATCATACGTGTACGCAGAAGAACCAAACATTGATATCCATAACTTTATTGGAACTTTCACCAGGGTGAGTGCTCGTATATATTCCTATTCTTTCAGACATTCAGCCCTTTATATTTAATCTGATGCAGAACAGGATGAGTAATTTCACTGTTGATTAAAAGGAAATTTCAAATTAAAAGTAAGAAAACAATCAAAATAAGCCAATTTAATAATTAGCAGACTTAAAGCACACATGCACAGTCGTGGTTCACGTGTTAAATTAGATAATCTGTTTATCTTATTATTTATTATTATTTATCTTTTATTGATCTGCTTTAAATGACACTGAATTTGGAAACTTATGGACAATATCTACATTTAAAAAAATTAAGACGCTGTTAGTGTTACTGGAGGGAGAGAGAGCGCACTGTCACGGCTGTCACGTTAAATGATGAAATTGATTAAAAATGTATTAATGGATTCACATCAGTACGTCCCTCACACTAAATATTGCACATACACCTATGTCTGAATGGATACAGCCACGATACTTATTGTGTAGCCGGCTTTCTGTTTACAAAACCTTTTATTTGACATAGATAACAATTATTTGACAGTTCATTCTGTATATTTGTCGACTGTTACAGGAAGATGGGGATCCCCCAGTGAATGAAAGCCTCAGCATCGAGAACACCCTGTGGGCCAGCACCGTTGTTGCCTCTGGTGAATATGTGTGACTGACGGAAGCAGCCGATACTAATAACTGTTTATCTGATATTTTGTCTAACTAAACACACACAGTGTTAGACATTGCACTCGTTTATAAAGGAACAAATAGCTCGGGGGAGGTAAACAAAGCGCGCTCGTTCCACAGGATCGGCCGCGCTCGCATGTGCTGTCCGTTTTAGAAATGTGCAACATACATCCCATATCCCACATGAAGTCAGGATTCTAAGTCTGGGAAACATCTCCTCCGTATATTCTGTGTTTTATGTTGTTCTTTTTATTACGTTGACCCGAGGCACTTTCTTTTCTCTCCTCCGCTGCAGGCACAGTGGTGGGGGTTGTGATTTACACAGGCAGGGAGCTGCGCAGCGTCATGAACACCTCCAACCCGAGGCACAAGGTACAGTAGTGTAAAACCGGAGAATTTTTATCATTTAACATGCATCCACAATTATTGTGCAGCTGTGTTTCACTTTGAATGTATTTGATGACTAATGCGTTCATTTGACTGCTGTTGTTTGCCTCTGTTGCTCATGGTAGGTGGGTTTGTTTGACTTGGAAGTCAACTGTTTGACTAAGATCCTGTTCGGGGCCCTCGTGGTGGTGTCACTGGTCATGGTGGCCCTCCAGCACTTCGCCGGCCGTTGGTACCTCCAGATTTTCCGCTTCCTGCTGCTCCTCTCTCACATCGTGCCCATCAGGTGCGAGCACCTTCTCTCCCTCTCTCTTTTTAAAGTGTTTAAGTCCAAGCACTCATTCACTGTTTTTTCACTCCATGCAGTCTGCGTGTCAATCTGGACATGGGGAAGATGGTTTTCAGTTGGATGATTAAGAAAGACTCCAAGATCCCGGGGACGATGGTGAGGGCCAGCACCATACCTGAACAGCTCGGACGCATCTCCTACCTGCTGACGGATAAAACAGGTCTGTGAAAAGCAGCATACATTATATTAATGCGCCTCTGGTTGTGTGGCCAGAACCATCACTGAGGCCACCGTGTGGAGCACTAAAAGGGAATGTGCCATGGAAGTATGTAGCAGGACGGATTTAAGTCGTTTCCGTCCCTAGGGGGGTTATTCTGTGGTGGGGTCTCTGCTCCTGGAGACCTGCTACTTATTGGACCCTTAAATCATAAAAAAAAAAAAAATCATCCATACACACTTTTAGAGCACAACACCTCCACCGGTGCATTTCCTAAGGCTCAAGGTGTTACACGTCAGATTTACGGCCCTCATGCCCAATAAAATGATCAGCCATTTCCCATCCAGACCGCGATAAGGCCGGCGGGGTCCAGGGGGTCAAGCTAATGTACGTGCGAGGCCCCCCCGAGGTCTTTTTGATATACTAGCGGAAAAAGCTTTTAAAGTGAGTGTGAGGATACAGAGGCTGTGTCCCGTCGGAGGAAAAGCTTCTGGCTTTTTTAACATGTTTTCCCGCCACATGTGACGCGCAGACTCTGTTTTAAGTTACTGATTCATGTCTGTAAACGACAAACGTTTGTTTCCGAGATATTTATTTAAAACATGTTTTCTGCTGCGCGTGATGCTGGAATGAATCTCGTGATTTTAAGTGTCTGACTGTCACTTTTTACCAGGGACTCTTACTCAGAATGAAATGGTGTTCAGGCGTCTTCATCTTGGAACTGTGGCGTACGGGATGGACTCGATGGATGAAGTGCAGAGCCACGTGTTCAGCGCCTACACACAGGTAAAAAAATAAAACAACGACTGAAAATGAAACACGTAGAAAAAACAAACAGATCAGAAAAGAACCAAATTCCACAAATCTCGGGAAGGGCTCAAACAAACAGACGCGAGCATTGTTTGAAGGAAAACATATCGGTTTGTGATTATTGTTTGGTCCGATGCTTCCTGACCTCAGATGACACTCTTTGTCCCCCTTGACACCAGAGGTTAGCGAGGCAGGAAACAGGATTAGGCCCACAAGCGAAGCACTGACCGGACTTCTTTAATGACGCGACCATTAACCCCCGGGAACGCACGGCTTTCTAAAAATAGCAAAGCCACGACGCAAAAGCAAATTGTTCATATTTACTTTACACATCTGGTTCTGTTTACAGCGTCGATCACGGCGATAATTGAAATGGGGGTTAGTGAGGCAGCTACTTTCTGAGACTGAAAGCTCCAGAGAGAAATCTCTGTGTCTTTGTGTATTATTGTATATAAAAGTGATTTTTAATCACTCATACAGGACAGTACAGATTATTCCTCCCCTTTCATAGAGAGAACCTTGACCGTAAAGATCATTAAACCACGTTGTAACTCTTCAGATTCCTGCGTGCCCTTCTCCTGATCACACCACCTTGTGTAATCCTCTTCAGCCCACTCATGACCTTCCGGCCTCGAGGGCTCCGGCAGCCACTAAGGTCCGCAAGACGATCAGCAGCAGAGTTCACGAGGCCGTGAAGGCCATCGCTTTGGTGCACAACGTGACACCGGTGTACGAGGCCAACGGCGTGACGGACCAGGCCGAGGCCGAGCAGCATTACGAAGACACATGCAGAGTGTACCAGGCCTCCAGCCCGGATGAGGTATGACTGCTACTCATGTTTTAGTTCTTTTATTTATGAAAAGAAGGATTAAATGCTTCTTTGTAGACAGAGAAAATGCTGCTTTTCAAAACATTAAAGTCTTATAATGTAACTTAAAGAACTGATCTAAAGTTCCCCTGCGGTTCTTGATGTTTTTCTTATTGTCTCTGCACCATTCAGAACGATGGATGAGCAGAGTTTAGCACAAGCCGCAGATCTTTTGCATCCAGAAGTTTAACTTGTGGATATTTTTTTGAGTTTTCTCGACGTCATTTTAAGAGTTTTGAACAAGAAAAATTAAGTTGTTTGTGGAAAACCTAAACAAGCAGACGCAAATAGTTCATAGCTGAGTAATCTGATGTCTGGTGGTCGTTAACAATTTAATTTGAGAGAATCCTTTATTGTTATAGATAAAGATTTCTATATATAGACATGTAGATGTAGAGAAAACATCCTCAACTCTCTGTTTTCACTAAATGTGACTTTATTCATTGTACAGTTGCTGGAGTACAGGTCATATGCTACTTGAATATTAATATTAATGATAATAAAAGTAGTAGCAGTACAAAAAGCAGCTGAAAGTATGAAATACAATTTGATTTAAACAATTTAATAGTTAAAATACTGAAAAACTTTTAAAAAGAGGAAGAAATAAAATAAAAGACTTGAACTACAAACATTTGAACCAACAAATCACGCATGTGGACTACAACTCCAGTCAGACTAACGTGTATGTTTATATACTTGAACTCGACCTGTTGGGAAATGTACACGTACTCTCACTCCAACATCATTTTCTCAAGGACAAACACGGAAAGCCCGACGGGAGAACAGACTTCCGATCTCAAGACGCACGAGTTTGTCATCATCTCTAAGTCTGTCTTCGCTGCGTTCTCACATGAAGGGGGGGAAACATTCACAAGCCGAACGGCGCTCCACGTTTATGTCCTTGATCGGTATGAATTCTTTGAACATCAGGAAGAGGGCTGCAGAATTCGTCGTCGATCCATTTCCTGCGGTGTAAATACGGATTTCCTTAATGTGCTCCCCGGACCATTGCACTTATCCCCTTTTGAATTTCCTCTCTGATAGCAGATTTTGATAGAGCCCCAGTACATCTGTCGTGATTAAAGATCTGTGTGTTTTTTTTATTGTGGGAAGGAAATTGAGGACACTGGACAAAAAAAAAAGTAACTGCTGAAGCCCTGAAAGGTGCTTTGTATGAATTTGATACGATCTAGAAAGATTCAGTTTACTTTCCAGCAGCTTTCAGGAAGTCTTAATATAGATCTGGTTTTGGCTGTTGGATGCATGGTTTTCAAACCTGACGTGTTTTTTTTTTAAAGATATCTGCAAAGAACATTTCTGTTCATACACTCATGCACGAGGACTAAGACTCAAAAGGTGTGATTCATCAGGGAGAGTTGGACTCTGAATCCTTTTACTTTTCAACTCATGAAAAACTCATTATCCGTGTGGCAGCTCTGAGTCAAGGCAGCTGCGTACAGCATTATTCAGTCTAGTCCAGAAATCTGCAGCCAACTCAGATGCCGCTGTTACAAAAGTGGTGCTGTTTGTGGCCAACACCAGATCCAAGAATGCCTCTGGAGTGACTATTTCTAGACTGTGAGTAAGCACAATCTTCATATTTCCCAACCTGGATGACAAACATTACGGTAGTCAGAGCTTTTATGACGTTAAACCGCTCCGGGGCCCGAGCATTGTCAGACTACGCGGTCACGTATTTCCAAAATAAGGAATTTCGGAAAACCACGAAGCCTGCGGTCGTGAAAAACTGGAGTTTTAGAACATGGCGATCTTTGTTGTTTTCTCTCGTCTCTGTCCATTAAACCTATCAACAGATGGATGAAGAACGGTGTTTGTAATCCGGCTTCTGGTCTGGAAGTTATTGGCCGATGTCTTTTTCTCCTCCCTGCACACAGACCTGCAAACACGAGTTAATTAAAGGATGTCGTCTGTTGCTGTCCTTCAGAAACGATCGAACAAAAACATATTTTCAGTTCAGACGTGGACATTTCCCTAGTTTATCAATCAATAGTTTTGAGTGCTAGAAAGGCTTGAGTCTATTGATTAAAGCTGAATGGTTACTGTGCTCTCTGACATGCTGCTCAGTCCAAAGTGCCCTTCACTGTTCAAGTAACAGAACATCATATTGATGAGAAGAATCCCTCAGCAGCAGTTAGTTTTCTTTCTTGCTGTGTGTCTCTGAATTATGGAAAACATAAACTCTCATTCTGTTGACCTACATCCACGTGCATGTGTGTTTTTAATAAAGCATTTCCCCTGTGGTGTTGGTAGGTGTCGCTGGTGCAGTGGACTGAGAGCGTCGGTTTGACGCTGGTGGGAAGAGACCAGTCCTCCATGCAGCTGCGGACCCCTACTGGCCAAATCCTGAACTTCACCATCCTACAGATATTCCCCTTCACCTACGAGAGCAAGCGGATGGGCATCATAGTGCGAGTGAGTGCCAAGATCATTCTGTTTGTGCCTGAGATTTATGCTTTCTTTTGTCACATAAATCTGCAACTCACTCGACTCTCCGGCCGGGCCCAGTCGTCTGAATATTACTAATATTACTGTCGGTCACACGGCTCGCGGTGCCTGTTGCTATGGGAGCGACTGGGACTCGAACACCGACTTTAACAAGAGAAAAACAGATTCATGTTCGAGCATATTATCTGAGAAAAAGCTCACCTTATAATAACCTCTGACTAAGTCTGATGACTAACTTTATTTTTGTTGGCCGGGCTGTATAAGTCAGGAAGCCTGGGATTTTTAAACTCGACTTCCTCGCGATAATATTTTTAAAGCTTTTTGAACCCCCCCGCTGAAAATCAAAATAATTTACGCATCACTAGGCAACACAGAATCATAAAATACTGCACGTGCAGAGTGGAAATCCCATACTTGGATAGTTAGAGTAAAGTTTTATGTCCTGTGTAATTCTTTTTTAGGACGAATCTACGGGAGAGATCACCTTCTACATGAAGGGTGCTGATGTGGTCATGGCAGGCATCGTGCAGTACAACGACTGGCTGGAAGAGGAGGTGGACTTGTTTCTTTTTTTTTCTCTCACAAAGACATGATGAAGATTTGACAACAGCCATTTCAGCCTCTGTTATAAATTACTGAACAGACTTTGTGAAAGCTGCTAAATCCAGATGTTGCTGACTCTCGTTTCGTAGTGCGGAAACATGGCGAGGGAAGGCCTGAGGGTCCTCGTGGTCTCCAAGAAATCCCTGACAGAGGAGCAGTATCAAGATTTTGAGGCAAGTGTTATCTCGTGGGATTGATCCACAGCCGACCCCGAGGCTTGGCTGACGGAGACGGGTCTTGATCGTAGAACAAGACAGAACTTTCACATTTAGTTTGTCTGTGTGTTTAATAAAGCCACAGAAATATCCACATATCTCAAATTACACTCACGCTGGCACTGACTCAAATGCAGGATAATATTTAATGCAGACATGTTCTGTGTTTCCTAAATGTCAGAGTGTGTTGTCGGGTAATTAGAGGGTCCCGGTCCATACTCACCCACCCTCCCACGCACTAACACACACCCAGGCCCCACTCATTGTTTCAGGAGGGCAGGGCAGGGCTGACTCCCCCTGCAGTCTTCAGCCCCCAGGCCCCATTACTGAAGTGTATAATTGTATGAGCAGAGCTGGTGGGCAGCAGTGAGTCACAGACTGAGTCACACACAGAGTTTGTGTTCCTGTATGAGTCACGCTCAGATTGTTTTTGCTTTATCTCACTCGCAAATTGGCCCCGAGCGCTGAAAATGGGCGTCAACCAGCCATCTCGTCTTTTCTGCATTTCCAGCTTTTCTAAAACATTTTTAAACTTCACGGTCTGTTGCAAACAAATACCTGCTTGTTTGTATTCAAACTGAAACTTTAATCATCCTACATGGAAATGTGTGTGTGAGATGTAAACGGTGTGTATCCATGCAGCGCTCGAGGCATCGTTTTTTTTAAATATACCTTTCTCTCTGTTTGTCATGACTTCCACAGCTGGTGGCCATATTCATATTTTCTCCTTCTATTCCCGGCTGAATGATTCCACCTTATTTAAACAAATTAAATCTCCTCCCACTCAAAAAAAACATTCCCGTCCCTCTCCTGCTCCCCCAGGCGCGGTACGTCCAAGCCAAGCTGAGCGTCCACGACCGCTCTCTGAAGGTGGCCACGGTGATTGAGAGCCTGGAGATGGAGATGGAGCTGCTGTGTCTGACCGGAGTGGAAGATCAGCTCCAGACTGATGTCAGGCCCACCCTGGAGATCCTCCGCAACGCAGGCATCAAGGTCTGAGGGGGGCAGATAGCTCGAGGCGTATCGCTCGACGGTAGCAACAGACTAAGAAAACAGAACACGGAAACAAGACGAGCACATGTGTTTTTTTCCCGGTAGCACATATACATATGTTTTTCATATCTATCTACACGAACAAGCCTCATCCTTTAAGTAGAAAGACCAAGACTTTAGTGAATCTGAATGAATTATAAGGAGCATTTTAAGTGGTTGTCAGTTAGCACACATCAGACGGTCGCTATAAAATATTTGACCACATTTTTATGGGAATGAATGTTCGGGTTTCTGCAGAGGAACCAGAAATCTGATTAGTCATCGTGGTAAAAGTTGTGCTGATCATCCCCCTTCGCTCTTTTTAATCGAAAAGGTCTGTTCACCCCCCGAGACACAGAAACCTCATTTCTCCTTTAGCTCCAGCAGTATCCCGCCACCTCGGAACAGTGGAGGTGAATCTGATTTCATTTCAGCTGCTCGCAGAATTTAAAGAATGAAATTTATCAGCTGAAGAAAAAAAAACTTTTAATAATCCATAAAATATGCTGCCAGAAGTTTCCATAGGGATTATTTCTCCTGTTGACGAAAACAGCGGCGATGTTTCTACTACTGTATTTCTCAAAAGTCATCTACAATCTCCAGTCTCGTCACAAATAATCCATTTTTTTTCTAATTTGGATGAATGAATTATTTAAATATCTGTGCCTGAAACACCTGAGACTGAATCCGGATACACTGATATGAATCTGTATGATGTTTGAAGTAAAACTACCTGATGGACAGATAGGTACACACACTTTGGCTCCGAGCAGTTAGAGTCGAGCTTTTGTTATCTGATTTAACAGAGACGTTGTTCTCTCGTGGATTGACTCTTTAACCATCTCATAAACAATCTGTCATTCTGGTTTCCGTGTAGGTTTGGATGCTGACAGGAGACAAGCTCGAAACGGCCACATGCACCGCCAAGAACGCCCATCTGATTACCCGCAACCAGGACATCCATACCTTCAGACCTGTGAGTGCAGCACCCCCCCTCTTTGTCTCTTATACACATGAAGTGGGTAATAATCGATTTTTAGCACCACAAGGTTCATCCCAGTTCAGTGCAGCGCTGACAGTTTTCCTGACTCCATCGACCCACGGGCATCCATCCTTTTCTGTGCGAGACCAAGGCCCATTAGCCAGTGGTCAAACAGCCCCACACAACTACGCATGCGACCCGAGCCAGCATCCACAGCTGAATAAATCACCTCCCACCAGCGAAAGCATCCAAGCCACTGTCAGAGAGAACAAACAGGCCTTCGCTCAAACCGAGAGGAGAAACCAGCTGAACCACTCCCAGAGGGAACATGCAGAGGGCTCGCTTCCTAATTTGTTTTGCAGCTTTCGGGCTTTGATAGTCTGCTTCTGCCTTTCCCCTCTGGAGCCGGGCCAGAGCAGGCGGAACGCCCGCCATATAGGAAGGTTAAAACTTGCGTACAACTGCGGTTACTGGAAGAGAATAACAATGGTTGGCACGGCTTGAAAACCCCTGTCCCAGTGGACAGGGGGAGTGCTGACTGGGCCTGCAACACATACATCTGGATTAGTTTCCTGGTGGCCACCAATGGCCTGTTCTGGATTGACGTATGAATAGTCAGCGGTTGAAGGATATTCATTCCAGAGCATAAGTCCTGTTGACAGATTAACACCATGCCCTGTCAGTGCTGCATTTTTGGAGAATTTCTAAGTCTATATTTGAACCTGACACGATTGTTACATTTCTAAACACCACATGAACGTTTAATAAACCGTTTATGGTCAAACATGCACACAGTGAAGAACTTTAACAATTCAAACAAAGACATATTTTATGATGTTAATATAATCTGTTTATACATCAGCCTCCACTTCACAGTTTTAATGTTTACAAACTGATTCTACATAATGACTGAGGAGACAGACATTTTAATAGAATTTATTCACATAAAAAATTTAGTATTTTAGTGCATTAAGCAGTCAACGCTGCCACATGTACAGGACATACAGTGATTCTCTCATGTCCTTCATGCAAACAGCAATAAACTGAATAAATAAAATATATAAGTTTAAAGAGATCTAAAAAAAAATACAGCAGATATATAATATAAAAAGATATAAACACCATAAACACACAGTGTGGATATAGCAGTATAAAGAGAGGAATAATAATCTAATATAATTAAAGTATATATAGAGGAATAATTCAATTGTATTGTCTTATTCTCTTTCAGTGGAATCATAATTATATAATTCTACATTATTATGAATGATATTATTATAATTACCTGATGTCATGCATAAACATGGAGCACAGTTCATTGTACTGAACGTCAGTTAGATCATTTCATTTGTGATTTTTCATTCATTACTCATATATCAATTATAAAAATTTACTGATTTGTTAACAGCCAGACGTTACTGTTCTACAGTTTGATCCTATATAGCGACACGAGAGCGTTATAATTAAAATATGCACGCACACAAGGGGTGGTGGTGTAAGAATATTACAGTTACAGCCTTGTGTTAACTTCCATAATATATTCTTATTTCTTTTATTTATTTATTTAAGGACAAATTCACATTAAATCAAGATTTTGTAAATGTGCCAGATGGCTAATTTTCAGCTTCAGAGTGTTTTACAAAACATTTACAGAACAAAGACAAAAAGATAACATAGAACAAAAAAAGAGAAATTCATCAGTGACACTATTGAACGAATGATCCCGGTGACTTCCATGCAGTGAGTGCTGTTATACAGGTTTCAGCTATCAGGAAAGAAAAAGTCATCCCCGATTCATACGTGAACATTATTCAGTTTATTTATTTCCAGTCAGTCTTATCAGAAATATTTATTTTAGTTAGACGTTCCAACGTTTGCAGCTGCAGAGAAACAGAGTCTGATAGCTATCAGGATGCAGAGGCTGACAGATTTTCCATCCTTGATAAATTTCCTCTTTCTCGTCGCGTTGCATCGCCTGTGCGTGCGTTCACCAATGTGGTCGCCTGTGCTATAGGTGACAACGCGAGGGGAAGCCCACCTGGAGCTCAACGCTTTCAGGAGAAAACACGACTGCGCGCTGGTGATTTCCGGGGATTCGCTTGAGGTGAGTGCATCTGTGTGTGTGTGTGTGTGTGTGTGTGTGTGTGTGTGTGTGTGTCTGACTTCTCTCTCCTTATGAAACTCTGACATGATTTCTGTGTGATGCTTGATAAAAAGCTCCCTGCCACTGAAGCATCTCTGGAAGTGGTATCTGTGGTTAGAGTCACTTTCTAAACCGCAGCAGGAGTTTAAACTGTAAGCTTAAGTCGAGGAGTTGAAGATCCACAGTTGAGATCAGTTACACGGTGGCTTTCTCTGCAGGTTTGTCTGAAATACTACGAGTACGAGTTCATGGAGCTCGCGTGTCAGTGTCCCGCTGTGGTTTGCTGCCGATGCACCCCGACCCAGAAGGCTCAGATAGTCCGGCTGCTGCAAGAGCGCACTGGCAAGCTCACCTGTGCTGTAGGTGAGTCGAAAATAGAAATCCAACAGCTTTTTTCGAGGAGGGAATCAGTTCACGCTGCATAAACATATTTATCTGTCTGACTCATAGGGCTGGGGGATAATTCATATTGTTGCTTTTCAGTAGAATCATATCACTTCAAAACAGATTTTTAACGCATAACAGTGGAACAATGAACATCTCGTACGTGATTGGAAAGATATTTTTATGTGCGTTTCACCCATTATCTTGTAAATTCCAAACAGATCAGTCATTTTCCTCCCTCCGGCCCCAAGTCGATCTGATCTTTTTAAAATCGGGCCAAATTAAGGGAGTTGCCTCGTGAAATTCACACAAACACAAAACGCTGCCGCTACGAGCTTGTATCGGCGAGTCACTGATGTGAATCCTGACACCCCCGTGGCTTTTTTTTGTTTTCTCTTAGGGGACGGAGGAAACGATGTCAGCATGATCCAGGAAGCCGACTGTGGCGTGGGAGTGGAGGGAAAAGTAAGACTCTCTCCGTCTCATCGCCTCGCGCTGACGTGCCGCTCGCACAGATTCTCGCTTTGCCTTTTCCTGTCAAGACCTCTCTCACGTTAAGAGACATGTGAAGAGACGTGCATGCAGATGATTCCTCTCTGTGATGGATCTATTGTCCGAGTAGAGGAAGTAAAAGTAAGAGTCTCTCTGTAAATCCCCTCTCAAGTGGCCAGTTTGCTCAGATGTGGACCTCGTGCATTTATCAATGATGATACTGCTCGGAGAACGGGAAAGAGAGTCACTCTGTCTGACAGTTATCTTAGCTCAGCATAAAGAAGAAGAAGAATGGTGACTAAATCTTCCGACTACAGAAGCTTTTCCAACAACATCAAGCCGGTTATGTGTGGAAATATCTCTCAGTCGGGAGCAGTATCTTACCTACAGGTTATCCTGCAACATGACAGTGACAACGAGCCTCCAGGAGGCAAGAAACTGTCTCGCACATAACGTATATGCACCAGGACGCCGCCGTCACAGAGCAGAATAAATGTGCATCGACAACAGAACCGTAAAACACACTTCAACCTGGACAGAAACAAAACAAAACTCACCAAGTCGTCTTCCCAACAGTCACTAACGCTGATTTGGTCCAAATAAAAACTTAATTCACATCAGTAGTGTTTGTTTTGCCACAGACAGGCTCATTTTTATTCTAAATGTCTGACAACATTATGAAAAAGATCCAAGATAGATCAAAGTAAGAGACTCTTTTGTCACTGATCATCGTATTATCGTAACTTTGGGACAGAAACTAAATAAAACTCACCAGATCCATCTCTGTCAGCCTTTTCCACGACACTCACCACCTTCGCTTTGGTTAAAGTAAATAAATCATCTGCAGTTTACACCTCAAAGCCAAAGGTTTCACATGGAGGGCCTGGCATGCACGAGCATGCAGTGCAGCCAACCTCTCTGTGTATACAAAGCACAGATACTGGGATGCCAACACAGAACCAAGACAGATGGAGTGTGACGGCGAATTTCTCTGCAGGATTTTCGCTAACGTCGTGTTTGCAGGAAGTATTTCAGTCCGATTTTTCAAGTTTCCGAGTGAACTGTGCTGTGTGTCTGTCACCGTACCGTCGAAACATAATAAACACCCCGAGAGAAACTTCTTTTCAGGTCAGCAGAAAAACTCCTTGCAGCTTGTCCTCACTGCCCTCTGCGCTGTGTGTTTGACAGGAAGGAAAGCAGGCCTCGCTGGCTGCCGACTTCTCCGTGACTCAGTTCAAACATTTGGGCCGTCTCCTGATGGTCCACGGTCGGAACAGCTACAAAAGGTCTGCGGCCCTCAGCCAGTTCGTCATCCACAGGAGCCTGTGCATCAGCGCCATGCAGGTAAAGGACAACTTAAACATCTGTGTCTCATCAAATTGGGTAATTTCCACAAGATTATACAAATGAAAAGAAACCTTAGGTCAGTTTAATTAGATTTACTGAATAAGCTGTGTTTCTGTAAAGATAGATAATAAAGTCCAGAGTTTACATTTCTACAAAATGATGAGCTGTCAGTGTATTGGTATTCCAACAACAACAACAAAGAGCCACCTGAGGGAACCTGAAGACATTTCCAATGCACAGCGGTGCCAAAACTGAACTCTTCCATGAAGTATGTGTTTGATGTTTTATTTTGCAGATTAAAAAAAAAAAACACACGCACAAAAGCCAGAGCTCATAAAAACTATGATCGGACAACAAACCTGCACGGACACACACACACACACACACACCTATAAAGAACTGTGTGGCCTCCTCATGGTGCTAATGCCCTCCACCTGTGAGGATTACCGTGATTACCTTCATATGTGGTCAGGTGTGCAGGCACACACATCAAAACTGGACAGTCCGTTTCTGTCCCGTGTCCATCTGTCCGTCTTCACTCGCTTATCCGGATTCAGGTCGCGGGGGCAGCAGCTTCAGCAGGGAAGCCCAGGCGTTCCCATGCCAGCCGAGAGACATAGTCCCTCCAGTGTGTCCTGGGCTGCCTCCCGGAGGGACGTACCCGGAACATCTCACCAGGGAGACGTCCAGGAGGCATCCTCACGAGATGCCCGAGCCACCTTAACTGGTTCCTCTCGATGCGGAGGAGCTCCTCGCGGATGGCCGAGCTTCTCACAAACACTGTAACTGACCCAGTAATCAAAAGGAGAACATAACTGTCACACATTTGTCATGCAAGTCATTAGAAATGCTGCTCGCCTCACACATTTGTCATGCAAGTCATTAGAAATGCTGCTCGCCTGGGTAATAATGTTTGCAAACACACGTTCGGTTTGCTTCAGTATGCACTGAAACTCACTGAACACTGAGCATGTGCTTCAGTGTTTTTCCCTTCAGCATTTTGAGAATTCAGCAAGAAACGTCGAGCCAAACAATCCTAAAATACCGTCAAATGTCTGAGTGTGTACCATCTTAAAGCCGGGGCAGGGAAATACGGGTTATGTTTATCCACAACACCTAAAAAATCTAAATGTGAAGTTTCGGGGGTGGCCACGATGGGTGGGGTGCACGATGACTCAGAGCAGTCCGCCCGTGGTGCCCTTCTGAGCCGCCCACCTCCCGTACACACACACACCCGACACCATTCCCCAGTCAGGTTCCCATGTACCAGTCCAACCTCAGCCCCCGCCGTGGAGGGACAGCCCATGACTCACTGCATCATGGATTTTGGGGTTTTTAGGGAGGCCCTCCTCCACATGTCTCACATTAACACCGACCACAGCCACAGCTGTGACCTGTCTGGTTTGGGGCCAGCCTGGTCGGTAGGCTGACTGGTTTGACGGCTCAATATTGGCACCGTCCTAACGTCAGCCCGAGTTTGATCTTCTCAAAGCAGTAGCTCTGCGGTGGAACGACGTTTATTGCGGCGTTGCATTTTTATGTGCGCGGGTTTTAGTCGAAGCGTTTCTGTGATGCAACGTTGAACTTTGGATTTGGAAAGTGGTTCTCATCCGTGAAGTCGTTCTGATGAATAAAAAATGTCTCCTTCTTCTTTTTCTGTCTCTCCAGACCGTCTTCTCCTCTGTCTTCTACTTCGCTTCAGTCCCGCTCTACCAAGGATTTCTGACCATCGGGTGAGATACAAACTCTGAAAGGCGATGACTTATCGAGAGAGCATTTGGCTGTCTTGTCCCCCTGGCATTTCCTCTGTGTTAAAGCACTGTTGAAACTTGAGATGGGGGGGAAAATATGAAAGTATCGACCAGTGGACTGATGCATTTCACTGCTGATCCAAACAATGAAATGTGTGAAACTTCTTGTCCGTCTGCCATTCTATCGGGAACGCATCCCAAACGCCGAGGTCACATGAGTCTGTCTGTTTCAGATACTCCACTGTCTACACCATGTTCCCCGTCTTCTCCCTCGTGCTGGACAAAGATGTGAAGTCAGAGGTCGCCATGTTGTACCCAGAACTGTACAAAGATCTCTTGAAGGTATTCACACGCTGACTGACGGTTACAGTGCAGCCAGATGTGACGCAGACACAGAAACATGTATGAATCGTGTCGTCTTCTCCACAGGGTCGACCGCTGTCGTTCAAGACGTTTCTAATATGGGTCTTGATCAGCATCTATCAAGGTAAGCAAGAGTTCATGTAGGAGAGACACGTACGCACAAACACGTGTTGTAAGGTCGAGTGCAAACAGCTTCAAGTCGAGTTCATTCAGACCTCGTCTTCATCCAGCGGTTTGCAGATGTTCAAGGCAACAGATCAGACACAGGATGACGATCAAACGGATGAATTTAGACTAACAAAGATAAAAGAAAGCATCTCGCTCGGCTTTGAAACAGCCCACACACACACACACACACACACACACACACACACACACTCTGGAGGAGTTTATGTCTCTGTGTGGACAGCCTGAGGCGTCTTTCCGATACGGGACATTTGCAGTGAAAAGGTGTTTACATCAAAAGCTACGCCCCGAAACCAAAACTCCATTTTCAAACTGATGTTACTATATTTAGTATCTTCAGTAATATTTGAGTGATTGAGCCCGGTGTCCAAACAGCTGCTGTACATGTCGGTTAATCCTGCTGTACCTTCACTTTGTATGTTCAAGGTGCAAGAAGGTGATCGAAGATTTTTAAAGTACAAGCTCCATCTGAGGGGATCCTCAGAAATAAATCTCATGCTGCTTGCATGCTTTATACTTTCCATTCAAAGAAAATCAAACCTTTTAATAATGTTACCTCCACTCAATAAAATAGATTTCAGCTACTTGGCCTTGGCACAGCGTTAACGATTAATCTATTCAGCATCACCTACGTTTATGATAATGAGAAACTACGAGGACTTCAGGATCAGTGTCTGCGTCCATCGTATGAGCAGCAGGAAACTGGGAAAGTGAGCTGAGGACAATAGGAAATGTTGCACGAGGAACCAATGGGATAGATAAAAGATTAAAAAGGAAAAAGTATAAAGCTGTTTCTTCCTCCTCTGTAGCACATCATACATCTCTCAGGTCGCGCCCTCTTTCCGTCTCTCCGCAGGGAGCATCATCATGTACGGCGCGCTGCTGCTCTTCGAGTCAGAGTTCGTCCATATCGTCGCCATTTCCTTCACCTCGCTCATCCTGACCGAGCTGCTGATGGTCGCCCTGACCATCCAGACGTGGCACTGGCTCATGATAGTCGGCGAGCTCCTGAGCCTGGCCTGCTACGTCGCCTCGCTCGTCTTCCTGCACCAGTTCATAGGTGAGCGGACGCAAACGCACGGGCATGAACCCGAGACGAGAAAACACGCAGCCTGAGTGATGTTATTGTGCTTTTGCTGACCTTGGAATAGTACGTCAGCAGTAAGGGGGGACCCGCTCGTTCATATTATGCCTCCGGTGTACAACAAGCTGTGGTATGCTGGATATTAGGAAGGCTAAAGGTGAGTGCATTGGCATACTGTAGTATCAAAGAGGAAATGCCTACAGTCCTGTCAGCTTCCTGTGGACTGCAGAGGTCCGTGTGTTTGTCACAGTAAAGGTGTGTTTGGTAGAAATGAATATTCTCCTCAGTGTGGATAGAAACAGCTTGTGCAGCACAAAATCGGCTGTATCGTTACAGCCTACGTGTTGCCACACTATTGGACATTTATTTACTCGAGTTTGCAAGAAAAAAAAAAGCCAATTTTAGTAGCGCCGTGTTAAGAGTCATGACATACACAATACCCAAACCGAGAGCTTTTCAAGCCTTTATTTTGAGCTTTATGTGGGGTGTGGAGTTCCATTTTCAGCCTCCGATCTGGACCGCGGACGATCATGACTGGCATGCGGTCAAGTGTAACCTTTTTTTGGGACATTCCTCCCTCTTGAAGTCGAGTCAGGAATAGATTTTTTTAAAAGGCTATTCTTCTGTTTTTACATGTGCAGTTTACACACTCTGTTGGACGTTTGTTTGTTGGGTCTCCCACGTTCAAGATTTTGTACATGTAACCTCAGAGCTTCACTGAGGGATCATCGAGTTTGTCAGTGTCAGAGTGATCCAGTGAGAGTTGCATGCACACCCATGTAACGTTTGAATGTTTGTCTCTGTCCTGCAACCTCGCTCTGACCTTTGCCTCTCCGTCCTCGCCAGACATATACTTCATCACCACGGTGTCGTTCCTGTGGAAGGTGACCGCCATCACGCTGGTGAGCTGTCTGCCCCTTTACATCCTCAAGTACCTCCGCAGACGCTTCTCCCCGCCCAGCTACTCCAAGCTGACCTCTTAAAGACTGAGAGGAGACCTCCGGCCTCATTTACCGTACGGAAAAGAAAAAAAAAACCCATAAAGGCGTCCTGTCAAACACGGATCCATCCTCCTTTAATTAGTTCTGAAGTGTGCCAGGGACAGAGAGGGAGTGTTACTTGCTTACACGTGTTTGATGCAAAGACTAACTGATGATTTGTGTCAGCTGTCAACAGAAATGTAAAGATGTAACGTAACGTGCAGCTTTTTCTAGCCCGTACGTGCGAAATGAACGAAGGTTCGACCCGAATCACGCAGGTCCGGTTTGTTTCATAATGTCAAAACTCACACGAAGTGGAAAAGTTTTGTCGGGTCTGTGGATGTGTCACTCGAGGCTGGAAACTTAATTTTCTCTAATTTCCATTTCAGTTTTTATTGTCAGACACCGAAACCGACGTCGCATTCTCACTCAGGACTTGATTCACACTCTCCTTAAACAGTGATGTCTAAATGGAGTTTGAGAGTTACACGGTTAAAAAAAAAAAGAAAGAAGTTTACTGGCTAGACTTTGCATAAAACACACGTCTGCAAGTTTGTGTATTTGTTTATGCGTCACCGCGATGCTGCGGCCCAACACGGCGGAGGTGGTGTGGTTGTTTATTTTAGCATGACCCCGTGGCGTCTGATGTTAAATCTGTCTTTGTGTCTTTGTACGGACCCTGAGTTGTTAGTGTTTGTGGAGCGCGGTCCAAACGGCCACAAAGGAGCGTTGGTTTATTTGCAGTCCCCCACCCCCCCAGAAAAAAAACCTTCCTCCGAGGGCTCCCGGCTGGCTGTGAGGGAATGCTGCAGCCTTCTCATGTGGCCACCACCGGCCACGCTTAAGCATTGCATGATGACTCACTGTAACGGTGACCTAAAGCCATAACTGAAAATACCCCGGTGACCAACGTCCCCCTCACCTCGCCCTCTCGCTGCTCACTTTGACTAACCTCGAGTGTGAAAAGAAGAAGAAAAAAGGGATCAAATCACTTCTCATAAGTCAGATACAATGTGAATAATGTCAATAAGTATTACTACTGCACATCCCATATGATCGTACGCTCCTGTTTCATTTCTTTTAGTGGTGTGACGGTGGAGATCCTGTAAATAACGAGTAACTGACAGAATAACACGACCACAAATTCAATTTAAAAAAAAAAACTTTTCTCACTTTCCTGAATCTGTAACGTGTCAAACGGAGCATCCAGGGTGCCATAACCGAATCATCGCAGCGTGTTTCAGTTCATCTTCTAATCTCCACCGAACAAACAAAAGTTTGCACAGAGCTTTTTCTTTTTTGTACGACTTGATTATTCTATTTTTTATGTTGTAATAGAAGTCCAAAAACATGATGAATGAAGCTAAAATGATTGTGTTGCTTGTAAATAACCTGTTTAATATTATTATTATTTTTTATTTATTAACATGTTTTATTTAATGGCGTTGATTGCACTGAGCAATGAGCAGAACAAAAAAAATAATAATTAAAAAAAAAGGGAGAATTGTGTCGATGTCGTGCTGATGATTAATAAATCTCATGTTTTCTTTTCTCGTGCCTTCCTTTTTCTTTCCTCAGAGTTTTTAACACATTAATAAAGAATCAAATCTTTTAAGAGCTCGTCATAAAGAGCAGCAGGGCGCTGTAGTTTGTAACAAACCGGAGTAAACGGTGCTTTGGTTGGGGGACTATTTTCAGCTGCGGATGAATACACATTTAGTTCTCTTGTGAATATTTATGGCAACAGGACGGTGTACGTGGGACTGAGTCAAAACAAACTGCTGTATGCGTGTACATGGTTAGAAATAATAATAAAAAATAAAAAAAAGGTCACCCTGAGCAACAGGGTGACTCACTGATGTGTTTGTAATTGTCTCTAATAATAGAGCCGCATGACACATGGACAAGATATGTCGAGCTTCGGATACAGACAGGATCAATTAGAAAGAAAGAAAGATCTCAGACTTCTCCTTTGAAACAGATGATTTATTATTGAGGCATTAAGAGATTTCTGTTGTGGTTAAAAGGATTTTAATTAAAAATTGTGAAACATGTAGCCATGAAATATAATAATGGACCTTCATGTGGCTTCATGTTGCGTTATAAACATGGAGCTGGTTGAGTTTGATGTGATCTCACGTGGCTGAACGACCTCTTTGCTCAGCGACGTGGCCGCAGATAAGAACAGCACACGGAAACAGATTTTTGTGAATGAAACAAATTTAATGTTTTTCCCAGGGAATCCCCTCCAGAGGCCTCAGTTTGTATGCAAAAACAATTACGGGTTATTACGATTGTGTGTGTGTGTGTGTGTGTGTGTTCAGTTTCTGATGAAGTGTGAGTTACACAGGACATGCACTGCAGATTAAAGGAAGCCCGGGTGTTTGGCACTCTCTCACCAGAGGAGGGAGTCCCTGGTGCCTGTTTTCACTCCCCTTCACTCGAGGTCACATCCTGCATGTCTCAGGTGATCCACGAGCTCAAACTCTGACATTAAAACACACGCAGGACTCAGAATTAGAGCGTGACTTCAATAGAAATGGACTAAATCACTATTTATTAAAGTCTCCATGGGAAACAGTTCATCGTTTTTCTTTTCTCTTCAAGAATGTAGCTTATAAAACGCGTCTCAGCCCGGAGACGTTTTAGTTGGACCGGGTTCTCACATGCAGCCGAGCACCTCAGGCCTGCATGTTCACATTAAAACAGCAGCGTATGCCCAACTCTCTTTTTTTTTTCTTCTCCTTCTTTCTTGTTCCATTGCCCAAATGCGTAAGTTATACCATTAAAAGAAACCGTTTAACTTAATCAGTCCCATGAAAAGTGAAATTCCACTCCAGAGTCAACAGAGCTGCCCGCTAACCTTAACATTCGTGGCCTCTCTCTTAAAGCCAGCGCTGTGGAGGCCCAGCTGGTCCGCTGCCAAATCCACAATCCAATCAGAGTCAAAGTACATTTTGAAAATTACTCCCAAAAAAAAAAAATTGTTATCTTACAGCTGTTACGCAACATATCCATGCTAATTATCACAGAGTCGGTGTGTTTTTATCTTTGGCACTTCGAGAAAGGAGTTTTTTTTTTTTTTTTTTCCAGCTTGGAAACATCTTACATCTTGCTCCCAGTGGAACAGTGCAAGAGAGAGAGAGAGACTACCACTATCACGTACCACAGACTGTCACTGGGAGCGGTTAATACAAATGATAGCATGGAACCATGTGGGATCCATATCCAGACGTCAGGCCAAGGCGACCACATCAACGGAGGCCGCCCGGGCCTCCGTCCAGTGAGAGCACCGAACTCCTCCTGCACAGTTTTTGGGGGGTCGGTGTTGGTTAAAAAAAGCCTTAACGAACTAACCCTCATTTGGATTACATGCCACATTAAAACGCGTCCACTTGGAGGCGGCGAGGTGTTTTTGGAAATAACACAAACCTCCCTGCTGATGGACGATTTGGACCGACACCAACTAACGAACAAGCCGGTGCAGATGAATTGTTTACTACACACTGTTATAGCGCCGTGTAAACACTGGATTCACAGAAACGTTGCAAAGCATGAACACACACACACACACACACACACACACACCCTCCTCTGACACTATTTATAGCCGTGCGGGCCTGGAATGCTTTGATTTGTCTTAGCACCCATGACTGTTAAAAGAAGAGCTGCAGATGTGTTTCCCTGCCTCTCCCTGTGATCTCTAATGACACCGGTTAATGCTTTTCCCCAAAAAACAACTCAACGAAAACCGCCCCAGATCGCTTTAAGACCGGCTGGATTAGATACATCTCCAACTGCTGCGACGACTAATTCATTGTGATTTTTGAGGCTGAACAGTCCGAAAAGCTGCGATGGGAGGAGTGAGCTTCTTTTTCTTAAGGGCTGAAATCCTGAATAAGTTTGTTCCACTTTGTTTTGACGACCGAGGATCCACTTTTCTTTTTTTTTCTTTGTTGATAAAAGATACAGAGAGATGTTAAGGTTCTGAAATAAATGGATGTTGGCTGGTGTTGGAAATGTGGATAAGACAGAAAGTAGTGCAGACAAAGAGAGGAGAGGGGGGGTGATATTGTTTCATGGGGTTTTAGAACGCTGCCCTCAAAAAAAATAAAAAATAAAATGGAAAAATCCATGAGCTGCTCTGCCACTTTTCCACTGGACTTAAGACACTTGAAGTCTCTCTACAAACATTCAAGTATCGATCAGAATCCTGTTACATAATGAGGCGGTTTGGGGTCCAGCGTGGATGTATGTAGTTTCCATGTTGATGGAACATATTAGTTCATTCGTACGCTTTCGGAAAAAGAAGGAAAATGTTTTCCAGGGATCTCAAATTGTGGCAGGAAGGAAATAAGATTCCTTATTACACAATGACAAGCCAGCGACTGCCCACACTGAAATCCTGTCAGGAGTTTTCTCTCTCACAGCAGCAGCTGCAGCTGCAAGTCGCACATCTATTGATAACATCGTCGGATATTAAAGGTCCCCTCCACTCAGAGAATGTGTTCTGCTTATTGTTACTTCACTCGGATGTTTGAGCCTCGCACGGCAGATGTGATGTTTGTTTTCATGCTCACCTAAAGAAAAAAGAAAGTTTCTCCACGCTTGTTTCATGTTTTTTAAAAGTTTAAAGGTCCGGTGTGTAAGATTTAGAGAGATCTATGGGTAAAATGTGGCAGAAATGGAATTTAATATAAGTTGAAAATCTGAATTCTTATGTTTTGGTTAACCCTCTAACACCAGAGAACGATGTAACCAAACATTAGACAGGGCCTCTTGTTCTGTCACTTTAGATTCTCCTGCATGTTTGGAAAGGGAGTGTTCAGATGTCACTAAGTCCTCAACACCGGACCTTTAAGATGTTTACATAAGGGCGTGTTTCTGTAACATTACAAAGTTTGCAGCCATGCCAATCAACGTCCTGTTTGAGACTTACATAAGTGTCACGTGGAAACCTCGAACGCTCGTTTCAGCGGTTTGAATCAGAAATATTTTAGATTCTGGCTCCTTAATGAGTTTTTAACTTTAACGCATCAGACGGTTTGTTTAGCTCGTTAAGTTAGCCAGCTGGAGTCAGTCTTCTCATTTGAACTCTCTGCGAGGAAGCAAATGAGTCGATTTAATGTGGAACTGCTCCTTTAAAACAGATTCTCTGTACAGTAGGATACAGAAAATGGAAGCTCTACTCCAAAATATAAACAGATTTAACGTACAGCACGTCTGACGTAGGAGAGAGAGCAGATCAAAAGTCCATGCCCCTCTTTGCCCCCTTTTGAATTTCCCTTGGAAAGATTTCCATGAGACATGATACAATGCACTGTTTCCATATCGAAGTTCCACTGCTTGGATTTAAAAGCTCAATCACACATGTTACACTTGGAAAAGTCAAACAGGGCAAACGCTCTAACCCAGACACACTCTACCTCAGTGAGCTGTTTTTACAGTGATGGAAAATACTGCATGAACTCGGAAAAAGTGAAGAAAAAAAAAAAAAGAAGAAGTAGAAATAGACGGAAGTGCAAACTCGGCCGTCTGGACACAGGCGTGTGTGCTGTGTTCATTTACTCATTCATAATTTGGGAGTTGCATAAGAGTTCCGTAACAGTGGAGGAATTTACATCTGGTAGACAAAGCTGCTGGACGTTCGGTTACCCCCCCCCCAGAAGACGAAGGCTCTGGTCACTGCGGTTTACAGACTCATCATCATCGCAGCAGCAGCAGCAGTCACCTTGTTCACCCAACAGTCTAGCACAGGCTCCCTCTCTCAGACTAATCCACGTCTGAATCCAGAAACAGATCCTGTGATTAACCCCCTCCCCTCCTCTCTCTCTCTCTGTCTCACACACATTTTCCTATGAGCGGCCTCGGCACTGACAGGACTGATGTAAGCTACGGGATCAGTCACCGAGAGCTGAAGATGTTTCACTTCCAGGCTGAGAAGAAATAAATGTTCTTGTTTGTTTGGCTTGTCCTGATGTTCGCTGGATTCTGCTGGATGCTGCGTTCTGTTGTGTCGGGGCAGCGGGAGGTCAAGTCAGACGAACTGAATCCTGGGTGACATTTATGGGTTTTTGTATGGATTTGATATTTGCCATCATGTTTTGGATTACTTTGACTGTCTGACTGACCGAACTGACTTACAAGGCGAGATAAAAATGAGAGATTAACACAGCTTAAACACAGAATAGAAATGATATGAAATATGAGGATCTCTGATCTCCTCGAGGAGGTTGTTCCAGAGGTCTCAGCAGAAGAGGCCCGGTCCTCCTTCAGCCTGGATAATGAACTAATGCATGAAAGTACAACTTCACACATAGCTCTTATATCCCAGCAAGAGACGTGAAAATATTTATATTAATTGATGTGTTTTTTTTAGAAAGAAGGTTCCTGGTTCGAACCCCACTGTGGTCCCTGTGTCTGGTGGGTTCTGCTTCCTCCCGCAGTCCAAAGACATTCAGGTGAACTGGTGCCTGTAGGAGTGAACGTCTCTACGTGTCTGACCTCTCGGCTCCAGCCCGTCCGTGACCCTGATAAGAAGAAGCGCTCACAGAAAACACATGCATGAATGTTTTTCTTAAAGACTTGCCCCACCAGGATCCTCCACTTCCCACGTCCATTCACTGTGTTGACTTTGGACTTTATGCGTAAAGTGTATGATCTACTTTTTGGAGACATTTTGGGGAAATGTGCAATAAATCAAATAAGTACATTTGTCTTCAAACATGATCAGACGAGAGGAAGGAAACTAAATCCAACCATACTCAATAATCTACTCAATAAGCACAGCCCTGCCCTGAGAGCACCGGAGCTGGCACCGGTTCATGGCACCAGAACAGTAACGTATAGTTGAACTTGGCTTCTTCTGACTGGTTTATTCTACAGCTTCCTCCCTTGGGCTGTATGCAAACTTGTTAATGTTAAAGCAGCTCCCTTGAAACGGTTTCAAACTACCTGTTTCTTGACTTAAGCAGATTTGAGCGGTGGGTAGAACGTGAGCTGCGTGCCCCCCCCCCCCGACTACCTTACAAACACCTCCTCATGATTGTAAAACTGTGTCAGTTTACTAAAGGCAGCGAGCTCTAATAAACTTTTGTTTGCCTGCCTGAAGCAAACAGACGAGTCGCTGTCAGTCAAAGTTTAAACCTGTATGTGTCAGCAGATGATTTAAAGGTGTTGTATCTGTAGAAGTAATAAAAAGGAGCAGGCACATGATGTGACTCATATATATATGTATATTTAAATTGGATTGTTTGCCAACAGAGTGTGGGATTTAAAGTAGCAGGAGCTGCACAAGAGATACTGATTCATTCAAAGGAGAGTCTGCGTCTCCAACGCTTAAACTGAGTCTATTTTTGTGTCTGACAGGAAACTAAATCCTGGCATCAGAAGTCGTTCAGCACAGATGAATTCAAAATATATATATATTTTTTCCCCCTTACCCCTTATGTAACTTTGACTGCTCTGTCCTTGTGTCAGTCCATGTAGTGGTCTTGTTCAGCTTCTTTTTTTTTTTTTTTTTTTTTTTTTTTTTCCAGAAGATGCTGCAGATTTCCATTAGGAAATGGAAATGGATAGTAGCTTCTTCCCTCAATGGGAACAATGGAATTCTCTATATTCCATGTTCAAAAAACGCCAGCTAACCATGGCCACATCACTCAGTCTAAATAAATAAACATTTCAGATCCTCTGGTTTAGAATCATTCATAAATTAGAAGCTGTTAGACAGTGTTAAGTAAATTTCATCCTGTAATCAAACTCAGACCTCTCTCTCTCTCTCCCTCCCTCTCTCTCGCTCTCTCTCTCCTACAGCGTCCTACAGTAATTTCTTCATCCCTACAATGAAGTTCTTGTGTGCTACTGTCTGAGAGAAGCCGCAGAAATGCCTTGGCGCAGGACCCGGAGACGTCATGGATTCCTGAGTGTGGGGCTTTGCAGGAAAGCCCTGAGTCTCCGACATGGACCGGCTCCAGGTTTCCATGGCAAAGGCGCACAAACATGAGGAAACACTGAGGGAATCCCGTTATTTTACAGCATTGGACCATTATAAACACCCAGAGCGGGGAAGGAAGCCGCTCTTGATACTCAAGTAATCCTTATAGAGCTCTAGGAAGGGGGACTTCATACCAGAACCATCGCTGTAGCTGATGCGGCTGCATGTTTTTTGACAAGAAAAAAGGGAGTTTGCGCGCAGCTGCTGTGTCGCAGCTTGAAGCTTTTTGAACGCGTACAGAAACTTTTTGTCTCATTTCAACATTTTTTAAACCGAAGAGCTTCTTCTGCTATGGTTTTTAGCGGAAAGTAATTTTTTATTTTTATTTTACTTTTCGCTTTTTTTTTTTCTTTTCCCCTCTCTCTCTCTCTCTCCAGATGTTTAGAGAGACTTGGAGGCTGGCACAGTACCACACCATGAGGTCGATGGATCAAGGTAGTTGCTGAAGTTGTGTGATTATCTGGTAATCAAACCATTTGATTTTTAATTGATAGAGTAGTGTTAGCCCTGTAATGTCATGTGTGTTCGGGGATGTTGCTGCGCCTTTTGGCTGCTCGACGCACGGCGCGCGTCTTGGCACCACGGGGGAAACACGTAGATATTTAAGAGCGGGGGAAACAAGGAGCCAGTTAAACACAGCAGAGCGTGTAATTGTAGTCGCTGACAGTGAGGAGACGTTGGATGCTGATAGGAAATGTTCGAAGTTGCCACATGCTTTCAAACCAGATGACACGAGTGCGTAAAATGAGAGCAAAGATATTTTAAGATTTTTCAAATCCACTGCGTGTAGAGTGTGACTATGATTAACAACATTCAAATATAGTTACAGTTCTGTTTATTTCCACTCACAGATTTATATCCTGTCAGATTTGACCCAGAACCCAGAATAAGTTTCCACTTATTCTGGGTTTGCCAAATCCAAAAGAAACCCGTTATCAACAGCACAACCAAAAAAAGAAGAAGAAAAAGAAAAAGGAAAGTCTATTACGATGTCGGTCTGTTTATTTTGCTGACTGAGCATATAGGCTACTGGCCCACTGTGTGCGTGTGAGGCTATAAATGGGAGGAACGCCCTACTATCTGCGCTGCGTCGTGCGTAAAAATCTGGGGATTCCCTCAAGAAATCCCAAACCTGTGCGCTTTTTAAAGAAACACTGGAAATGTAGCCGCGATGCAGAGGTGGATGTCTTTCAGTCCAATCTATCTTCTATAACATCCATCCATCCATAGCGAACTCCTGGTTTGACGAATACCCGGTGAAGCACCCTGCTGTGTCAGTGCAACATGTCAAACACCCGGGGGCAGCACCAGGCTGTCTGTCAAACCCAGAAAAGAGACACAGCGATGTGTTTGAACCGGGTAATTCATCACATCCAAGCTGCTACACCTCTCTCTCTCTCTCTCTCTCTCTCTCTCTCTCTCTTTTTATCTTCGACGCATCAGCGCGCAGAGGAGGCGTGATCAGACACCGAGATGAACTCGAAAACTCTGCATTCGGTGTGAAAATAGACCCGCCTTCGTCTGAAAATAACTGGCGGCGGGCAGAAACAGGAAACTTGTGCGCTTTTACCTTCTTGCAGCTCTCCGATGCATCATTTTGACACTTGAAAGAAGCAGCAGGTCTCTCTCTCTCTCCCCAACCCCACCACCACCACCCCCCAAAAACCCAATCCAACATCAGCGCCGCGAAACACCTCCGCCGCGTCTCCGTCTCCGTCTCTCCGCGTCGCCTTCGCCCCAAGAACTCCAGAGGAGTCGTTAGGAACAAACATTTTTTTAGACAGATGACCTCTTTTTACGACGAGAAAGATTTGGAGGAAGAGCTCAGCCGGGTCAACTGTCCTGATGAGGATTTACAGTTTGAGTACTTGTTTGAGTATGAGCCACCTTGCAGCGACTTTGCTGGGGGAGATCAAGGTTTGTCCGATGCTTTGTGTGTGTGTGGAGAGTTGGCTCCTCTCTCCTTCTCTTTGGTTACCTGTCGGCTCAGAGTTCTGCGAGTTTTATTCATGTGAATAGAAAAGAAAAGAACAGGAAGTAAATGTGATGGCTTCTTGATGAGGGTTGTAGTGACCATGTGAGAGAAAATGTCAACATGGAGCTTTTTTCTTTCTGCTGACTCAGAAAATGAAACTTTAATGAACAAAGTCTTTGTCTGCAGGTGAACTTGTGTTCTGTGTTTCTGTTTTGGAAATATCTCTGTGCCATGTGCTGAGTTCTCCTCTTTCCTCTCCTGCAGATGACCCCAACCTTGCATCTCACAAAGTCCTCAGCCCCGAGTCTGAGCAGGCTTTCCCTCTGGAGGAGGCCTCCCCTTACACCATCAAGTCCTGCAGTCCCTCCTACAGTAACCACAACACCGAGGTCCTCGCGGGATATGACAACCCGGAGGCCAGAAACTATCTGGACAGTACCCGGCCTGTAGGCCTCGCCCTGAGCCCGCGGATCGAAATCACCCCCTCCCGTGAGCACTACAACCATGGACGGGACTCCCTGCAGAACCACCACCTGAACATTAGCCCCAGACCCACCCTCACTGTGCCCGGCCATGATAACCTTGCCTACCGTGAGCCCCAGTGCCTGAGTCCAGCCAGCAGCAATTCCTCCACCAGCTGGCACTCGGAGAGTTACTCCCCCTGGGCGTCTCCTTGTGTGTCCCCCAGCAGCGTCCAGAACCCCGGAGACCTCTGCCCCAGATTACAGAACATCCACACTGGCTCCCCTCGCACCTCCCCGGGCACCTCTCCCGGCACCAGCCTAGCTGAGGACAACTGTCTAGGACCCCGCTCCCCTTCCCCGAGGCCTGGCTCCCGCTCTGCTTCCCCGCAGGGCAAACGCACCTACGACATGTACAGGAATCCGGGCTTAGTCCCCGGACACCGCTCCCGCAGTCCCTCCCCTCACAGCGGCCATGAAGATCACAACATAGGTGCCCACTATACGCACAGCAGCCTTGCTGATGCCATGAATGGTTTTGGCACCGGTCAGCCTGGCCTGGTGCCCACTAAGATAGTCAAGACGTCCAACCAGGTTTACACTCTGTACCCAGAGAACCACGTAGAAGGGAACTACTTAGTGTCCTGCGACCAGGACATAAAAACCAAACCTGCTGCAGAGCCTTTCTTTGTTATCCCTCCAATCTGGCCCAAGCCTCTGGTTTCCAGCATCTGCAGGTAAATGAGCAGCAAGACCAGACCTTATAGCTAACACACACACACCACACAGGATACACCTTTTCAAGTTGCAGAACTTTAATGATTTATGTCCTCCAGCATCCCCGTGGCTTCTCTTCCCCCGTTGGAGTGGCCGATTCCCCGACGCACAGACCAGTATGAGCTCCACATCGAGGTGCAGCCCAAGCCGCACCACAGGGCGCACTATGAGACGGAGGGAAGCAGGGGCGCGGTCAAAGCCCCGACGGGAGGACATCCAGTTGTGCAGGTACGGTTAAAACTGACCACAGGAAGGCGTGTTGTCATGTTTGGGAGCCTCAGGCGACCCTGACGGGGAGGAGGGCTCGCGTGTAATTGTGTTTCCTACTCATTATGCACTCGGTGGTGTTATTGCCCAGGGCGAGCTGTATGAAAATGACTCTCACAGCAGCTTTCCTATCCCTCACTTTCTGAAATCATAAAGACACACAGTAACCAGCCCTCCGAACTGAACTCAGGTCAGCGGGAAACACAGGCTCTCTGAAGTTTTTTCTCTCCCTTCTGGCTTAATATAGTCCCCTCACCCTCACCCCCACCTCTGATGGTTTTAACCACACAAACAGGTCTGTGTTCATGCTGTCCCTGACTTCCTCATACACACTGGTTTGTTGACTTTACGGGTCTCGATTAGGAAGCTGACTACAAGTGTCGAAACACTCTCTAGACGTGTGGAGAAAAAAGAAATGAACGCTGGCTGTGGTTGACATAATTGTAGATCAGGGGAGGAGGAGGGGAAAAAAAAGAAAAAGGGATGTTTGCTGTTCCTCTCACAGTCACAACACGACTCTCAAACTGTGTGACACAGTTTACGGCTCGGCCGCGTCGTCCAAGAATAGGATCAAACTTCCCTCCCGTTTTTTTTCTTTGCGTTACCGTGGCAACATTTCAAAGCTGTGTTTGTTGGTGATAGTAGGGACTTGTTGGAAATAAGTGCCTTCTTTTCCATTTTCTTGCCCGTCCCCGAAGGCCTCACCCTGAGGTCAGACTCTGCATGTTTTGCCAGGCCAATCAGATGGTCAGGCCTGGCTCGCCGCGGCTGCACTCCTTCACCTCGTCTTCTTTCTCTTCTTCTTCTTCTTCGTCTTCTTCTTCCCTCTCCTGTTTTTCCTTCTCCCCCCTCTCTCTCTCTCTCTTTGAGCCTCGTACCCTCCACTTTTCCTACACTGCTCTCTGTCATGACTCACTGCTCCTGCCACTGCCATGACAACCGGCCCCGGCTGCTCACATGGCCTGTTGAGTGTTTGCAGTTGGCTTCCTCTGTTTCTGTGTGTGTCTGTGTGTGTGTGTGTGTCAGCTACCTGGTTATGGAGCTCGTCCATGTTGCCATAGTTTCTGCTCACATCCAGCAGCTGCTGTGAAGTCTGTCAGTTACGTTCATGTGGATAATGTCTTCTAAACAATGAAAGGAAACGGCCTCAATAGGAAAAACATCACCCGCAGCTCTTTTTTTAAGGATTAAATATAAATGATGCATCTGATCTTAAATAAACTTTATTTCTCTGACATGTTCTGCAGTTGGATTAGTCATTCTGCAACCAGCTCACGGTTGTATTCTCTGACAAAGGTTATGCGCTACGCTGTTTGCACAAAAACAGCATTTAGATGCATGTTGACGCTTTGTGGTTTTTGCAGGTTTCCTCAGGAGGAACTCTCAGGTTAAAGTAACATCTCTCTGTCTCTGTCAGCTCTGTCTCCACTTCACAGCGACACCTATCCGATACTGTTCAGGACTTTTAAAACAGTCGGGCAGGATGTTTAAGACAGTGTTAGTTCTCTACCCCGTCCTGCTGCATCCTTCATGTGCTCATGTAAAAAGCCTTTAGGATGTGAGCTCTCGGGCTGGTTTCTGTTCAGGACTCGTGCGTTTACACGTGGCCCTGACACTGATTAGCCACCTCTGGGGAGCAACAACATCTGGAAAAAGGCAGAATTAAAACAAGCAGCTATTTGAGAAAGCAGTTTCCTCCAAACTGTATCTCTGTTTCATCTGTTTTTATCATTTTTTGTGTGTGTGTGTCTGCAGTTACATGGCTACAGAGGCAAGGAGCCACTTGGCCTACAGATCTTCATCGGTACGGCCGATGAGCGAATCCTCAAGCCCCACGCCTTTTATCAAGTCCACCGCATCACTGGCAAGACGGTCACGACCACCAGCTATGAGAAGATTATCCACGGCACCAAAGTCCTTGAGATCCCGCTGGAGCCAAAGAACAACATGAAAGCAATGTGAGAATATAACGACGAGCAATTTGAACTCTTTTGAAACAGTCTGTTTTTCTTACACGTTCATCCCTTCTGACAGAATCGACTGTGCCGGGATCCTGAAGCTCAGGAACGCCGACATCGAGCTGAGGAAAGGCGAGACGGACGTCGGGCGGAAAAACACCCGAGTCCGCCTCGTGTTCCGCGTGCACATACCTCAGCCCGGAGGACAGCACGTCTCTCTCCAAGTGGCCTCGCATCCCATCGAGTGCTGTAAGCGGATACACCTCAAACACTCTCACAGTACGATGTGCATCTTAAAAAAACAAGACAAGCTCCGGCACAGTGCCGTGTTTATGAACTCACCATGTACACTTCCTGTTGAGGAACAAAACTTTACACAAAATAAACAAAAGGGGGAACCCACATTCAAATGAGTTTGGAGCCGGGCTGATAGTCCAGACTCCTGCGCACAAAGATGTCTTTATGCACGGAGGGCTTCCGTCCAGTATTTGTGCGCTTGCGTGTTTCGGTGTCTGTGTACCTGTTTGTATGTGCGCAGTAGTAAAAGTCAGTGTTTGGGCACATCATTGCATGTGTACACAGCGTTATTAAAGCGCCCGGTTGTAATCAAAACTCAAACAAGAAGGCCTGTTTATCTCGCTTTGCCCAGGTCGAGACATAACATCCATCGCGTCAGCGTGACCCAGTCTGCGTGCAAAATGCTCCTGTCATTGTAAAAGATCGTGACGCCGGAGCGGATTATCGTTTTACAACTGTCGTTTCACATCTGCTTTCCCATCACAGAACAATAGTTAGTACCTGTCTGACGGAAGATGAACTTCAGAACAATTGCCGGCAGTGAAAGCCAATCGAGCGTTAAGTTGCTTACAGCGACACATCTGTCAGGCCTCGTTGATAAGCGGCACGGTGTGTCGGCGATGGTGTGTTTTCCTTCCCCTCCTCTCTCCCCACCCGCCGCTGTCATCGGCTTTGTTCTGTCCTCTCGCCGCGCAGCAGTAACCAACCTGTTCAAAGGTCACGGGGATTTGTTTGTCGACGCATCGGCGACTGTGGAGTTTCAGCTCGGCGACGATGAGAAAGCGACAGTGATAATATCTATGACATGAACCCCTTTTCTAGTGTTGTACGTGTCCTTTGATCAGCTTTGATGAAACTATATGTTTGATTGACGAAGCCCTGCACCAGGGGTCTTCAACCAGGGGTCTTCAACCAGGGGTCTTCAACCCGGGGTCTTCAACCCGGGGTCCATGAACCCGAGAGGTCATAACTATGTGAGGGGTGCAGATAATCGAGAAACTACAAACAGTGGAGGCATTTGCACTTTAATTGGATGAATCGGCTCAAAGATGCACAGCACTTGTCATTTAATAACCAATAATAATCATCATCATCAACACGTATAGGCTCATAAACCAGTTTGTTTGTGTGTTGTCCTGCCCTGGCATGTTTGTACACTTCACTTAGGAGTCCTGTGGGATCATGTCAAGTGTCTGATGATATTTCAAGCTTCACTTCGTGTTTATTGCACGGATGTTTCATCAGATTGCGACAGAGTTAGCTGTTCCCTTCCTGTACAGTACTTCACTGTAAGCTCAGTCAATCACTTCTCCGTGATTTGATTGATGTTTTGTTTTTTTGCTTATTAAAACTGAAAGCGCGGGCTTGTCATTGTCGGATGACTCAGCATCACCTCGTTATTGCGAAACGCCGTCACTTCTTGGTAATAGGTACTTGTGCATTTGTGGGAAATCAATGCCAAGGGTTAACATGGTTTGTGTTTTTTTTTTTTTTTAGTTTCAGGTTGAAGCTGATGTTTACTTCTGCAGATGATTTCTTTGATTAACAGTTAATCAGTCTTTTTAAAATGTCACAATGATCACAGCTGCCTGGAGGTGACGTCTTCAGATGTGCTGACGAAGAGTCCGAAGCCAAAAATATTTAGTTTCTTCTTTCGTGACGGTAAATGTAACACCCCCCTCTCTCTCTCTTTGTGTCCCGGCAGCCCAGCGTTCAGCGCACGAGCTTCCCATGGTGGAGAAGCAGGACATGGACAGCTGCTCTGTGCTCGGAGGCCAGCAGATGATCCTGACTGGGCAGAACTTCAGCTCCGATTCGAAGGTCATTTTTATGGAGAAAACTCAGGGTGAGTGGCATCCGGATGCTCCTCAGAAATCAACCTGTGGGATAACGTCACCTCTATATTTTCACACATCTCCCAGAAAACAAACCCATGACTGAGTCTGAAGTCTTTATTATCTGCGTTAGTTCTGCTATTACAGCAGCTCTGATGACTCAGAACAGGTTTCACGTTTTTACCTTCGTCATCGTATAGATGAAGCCACATGAGTTATTTGCATGATCCCAATGATAACGCCGCCGCTTCACTTCCTTTTGCCCTTTTCTTCCTCGCTGACTTCCATGATGCGTTATCGGCCTTTTGTTGCGTGATTAATAGTCCTGCGTGTCACATGGAAAGGTTGTTTCGCGAGCGTCGCTCGGTCGACACCTCCGACCGAACCGCAGAATTCATTTTTCTGTCTCTTTTTATCGATATTTTAAAAGCCCAAACTGAGTCATTTTATCACGATTTGATGTCTTTGTGTCGCTTTGTAAGGTCAGAGGTCAGTCAGTTCAATCCTGGGTCTGCTTGCGTGGCTCTTGGATGTGTGAGTGGGTTGTTGTTTGTCGTGGGTAGGTGGGTTTGCTGAACGTTTGTCACCTGCTGTTAGTCGTGAAACAGTTCTCAGGGTCTGTGGCGTGGACACCTTTGGTAAAATACTTGTTTATGTGATATTGTGACTCACTGACTCCACTGCTGAGTGCTTTTTGTTTAAATGCAGGCGCTCCACAGGCGACTAAAACTGCCCTGACTACTTTCTTTCTTTCTTTTTTTTGCTTCTCCGGGGTTCCCTGCCGCTGTGTTACGACACAGCACGGTAATGGATAGTAAGACAGAGACGGAAAAAGAAATCTTACCAAGAGGGATTGCCATTGTTTTGGGGAGTTTCTGTATGACACAAAGTTCTGGACCGGCACAGCTGTGAAATCCCTCTGAATGAGAGACAGCTGCCTCTGGCTCGGAGCTCCCCTGGCTCTCTCGTGCTCGGACAGGGAGGGAAGGAAAGCTTCCCCCGCACGGCCAAGTCAAGACTCTCTC
The DNA here is from genome assembly GCF_000972845.2 of Larimichthys crocea. Taxonomy (NCBI): domain Eukaryota; kingdom Metazoa; phylum Chordata; class Actinopteri; family Sciaenidae; genus Larimichthys; species Larimichthys crocea. Next base: position 11,613,877 of record NC_040025.1, read on the forward strand.
TCTCTCTCCAACTCTCTTACCCCCACTTTGGACGGAGAACAAGAGTCGGGGGTATCCCTTAGTGTAGAATCACAAACAAACATTTTGTGTGAGAGACGTGGAGAGAGCCGATCATAAAATTTAAAGTTTAGAGAAAAGTTGGCGAGATGTTTGGAATCCCCCCCCCCTTCCTCCTGCTGACTCATTTAAGCCATGTGTTTGTAATTTACAATTTGACAGGAGGGTTTCCCACCTGCGGTCACATTCGAACGCTGCGAGCACACGTCGTATCGTGTGTTAGGCTTCATGTGAAGTTTACATGAACAAAGCCCCGGTTTTGGTTTTTCGACTTTTCTCACCTAAACGACGGCTCCGATCAAAATCTGCCAGAGTGTGATGTAACGTCCACATCGGCTCTCACCGCATTGCTGCACACACACACACAAACACACACACACACACACACACACACACACACACACACGGTTTTCTTCTGATTAATGAACGCCTGCCTGTGCTTGTAGTAGAAACCTACACATCATCTCTACCTGTGTGCGTGCTCGGCGGTGTAGGAGGAAGTGGTTTTAAAAGTGATATTGTCTACATGTGCGCCGAGGCTTCTGTTTTTTTTTTTTCTGTCCACATGTATTTTAAAATCAAACCAAGACAGACGTCACGGTGGCTACGAGTCGACCGTGTGTTAACTGCGTCTGGATTAAATGAATGAAACATGAACTTAAAGAATTTAAAACAAACAAGGTGATTTCCACGAGACAGCATTTTCCAAATCTGCAGCCTTCCTGCAGAAGGATCTCGCTGTCTGCTACATCTTGAAACAATCAACTGTACTTGCTTCGCTTTGCGGAGTTAATTACCACATTGTTTAAGATTAGGTTTCCACTTTCTCTCTTCTTTCTAGATGGCCAGCAAATCTGGGAAATGGAAGCAACAGTGGACAAAGATAAGAGCCAGCCAGTACGTATTATTCATCCGTTCCCTTTCGAATGCTTGTGCGCCGCCTCCGAACACGTCGGATACCGTGATCCTAGACGAAAAGGTTCGGTTTCAGCACATAACAGATCTTTGTCTCGCAGAGCATGCTGTTCGTGGAGGTGCCGTCCTACCGAGACACGTCCGTCTGCCACTCTGTCAAAGTGAACTTCTACGTTATTAACGGCAAGAGGAAGCGCAGCCAGCCTCAACATTTCACCTACACGCCGCTGGCATGTAAGAATGAGGCCCGGCCTCTTTGTTGCATAATGATTATAACTAACGTGGTTGAAAGTCTTTGTAAGCCACACTCTGCTTCCTCTCTTTGACTTCTGTACAGCTCCGTCCATCAAGACCGAGCCTATAGATGAGTATGAAGCAGACCACGTGGGTTTTGCCATCCCCCAGATCTTGGGTTTATCCCCTCATTCCTACTATCATAACCAACGCGGGGTGCTCCATCCAGACAACGGCTTGGTCCCCGCTCTGGCTTCCTGCCAGCGTCTCGGCTCCAGCATCCCGAATCAAGACGCACGTTTCCAGCAGCAGAGCCCGGCCATCGTCTACTCCCGCGGGGGGAAGAGTCTGAGCGGCAGCCCTGGCCTTTATCAGCAGACTGGAGGGATGATGCCCGACCCCCACCGGTCGGTCCTGGTCCACACCGGCTCCCCGGCTCAGTCCGTAGGTCCCATCGGTGCAGGTCAGCACCCTTCAATAATCCAATTCTCCCCCACCAACCACCACCTGCTTCGGGCGGGAGACCCTCAAGCCCTCTCTGCTCCGCAGCCCGACAGCCAGCAGATCATCTACTGCGACGGCTACTCCCCGCAGTCAGCCACCTCCCTCTCACCCACTCCCACACAGGCTCAGGCTGCAGTGACCCACCCTCAGCACTATCCCACCGTCATCCAGCAGCAGTCGTACACGCAGAAGGGGCAGCAGAAAGGCCGCACTCCGCCCGGCACGGGGCAGATGGAGGCTCCGGGGGGCGGACAGAGGAGGGTGACGGTCAAGGAGGAGAACTTGGACCAGGCCTACCTAGATGATGGTGAGTGTAAGTTAAGGCCTTTTTACTCGTGTCATTCACAGTGTGTGTTTTTAGTAGTAACGAGGCGAGAGACAGCCAGTGATGGATACGTCCTTCTGTGAAAGAGATGGATGATAACAGAGATATGACTCTTCCTCAGAACAATTCAAGGATATTTACAATATCTGCTCCATCTCCTTTGTACACACCCCGGTTTGATCTACGTACCATAGTATCCCTCTGAACAAAGCCAGCAGGCCGAGCTCGCACTGTTAAAACAATCCACGCCAGGAGGTGTAGTTATGTTCCACTCAAGGTGGAAATAACAGGGATTATGAGTCATATGTTTATACTTATGCTTGTCAACCCCATTAGCCTCTAACAGAATTAATGTCAGGCCACAGCCAGCAGCAGCCGCGAGGTTGAACCTCTGCCTTACTCCGGAGTTAAAGGTTCTCCAAACTTTATTATGTGTAACAACAAGCTGCCTCCGAGGTGCCGTGTTAGCCGGCTGACGTTCGAGGGCCGGCGTCGTGTTCATTCAGCCGCTCGCACAGACGAGGAAATGAGCTTTTTTCTTTTTTTACTTTCTCTCTCTCACATTAACGACAGAAAAGGGGAAGGAGAAAAAAAAAAGTGTCACTCTCCTGATCGCCTGGACATGTTGACACTGTTATGAAGTGAAAAACAACTTCCATGGCAACCATTGTCAAACAGTGGAACCGGCTGCCTGGGAGAGCTGGGGAAAGCCTCTTTGTTTGTTATAGTTGGCCGGGGTTTCTCCTTGGCCTTACGCCCCTCGATTCTGTGGGGGGAACCCACCAGAGGATTAGCTTTTTTTCCGTCCACGGGGTTCTGCCAATCTGGCACAAGAAATTCCTATTTGCAGCTGCTCTCCTCCAGAAATCCAGCCTGATCCCTGTAAGATAGCACAGGGAGGGCGGAGGACGTTAAGTTTGCAGGAAAAGGGAAGGGGCTGTGTGTGTGTGTGTGTGTGTGTGTGTGTGTGTTTCAATGGAAAAAATGAAACGAAGTTTAAAAAAAAAAAAAAAAAAAAAAAAGGCCCAGCAATGGAATTTGTGTTTTTTGGATTGGACTTGCAGGGTTTCCCTCCGCAGTAAACAGCAACAGGGCTGTGAGTTGATGAATTAACAAGGAGTCAGAGAAACAGTCGAGCTGGGCCTCCTCCTCCTCCTTGTTTTGATCCTCCCCCATCGCCCACAAGACGAGGAGTCGGTGCCCTCTGCATCTTTGTTCAATTTTAAAGGTGGCGCGTTGCCGTTTCCGTGGCAACCTCCATTTTAAAAAACTAATCGCAGAATTAGCGTTAACTTCTTTCGTCTGCCGGGGCGAGCGCTGAATGTTAAAACTTTTATTTCTGAACCAGATTTCCACATGCCCCCTTCTTATCACTCCTACGGGTGATAATCCACCTACCCACATCGCTTCATGTGGAAGAAAGGGGGGACTTCCCATTATTCAAAATCTTTTTTTCTTTCAGACAAAGGGTGAGAAGATAAGCGTGGTCCAAAAAAAAAAAAAAAAAAAAAAGTCCCTCCCTTGTTTTTGACTGCAAAGGTGTTATAATATGATCGTGACCACAAAACAATCATCTGAGTGATAGTGAGCGTTACTCATCGAGGAGTGTTTCAGTCTGCGAGGAAAAAAGAAAGAAGGTGAATCCACATCCTGGCATCGTCACGGTGTTGTGGTCGATAACTGTCACATCTCTGAGGTTCCTGAACTTTAGTGAAGAGTGTTCAAATGAATGTGAGCTATTCTCATTTTCTACCAAAACCCGACCTATAATCTCTCCCACGCAGAGAGAAAGACAGAGACCTGTGTCTTCAGGTTCCCATGCTCAACAAAATCTGTTGATTGTTTATTTATCTATTCAAGATACCTGTCAGAGCTGGCCTTGCCTTTGGAACGCAGAAACTCAAGAATGTCTCCTGGCCGAGCTCGCTGCGTGCCACACAAACAAAATAAGAAAGAAGAGCCGATGGCACGGCCTACAAAGGCTGGGAGTGACTGATTTAGTGGGTGTGGAATAAAGCCCAGAGGCAGTGGAGCAGGTGAAATTGTTCCAGCAGGTAGAGATCAGGGCGGGAGAGATAAAGCACACAGCAACAGCCCGCGTTACACGCATTAGTCTCAGCTCACTTCCATCCCCGTTTGAAAGGCTTGATCAAATATGCGACTCGGCCAGATCCAGACGGAGCTACAGTCGCAGTGACGAGCGCGTGACAGCTGCTTCAGTTTACACTGCATGAGTGATTTCAGTGTTTGTGTATCTGTCAGCCTCGGTCAGGTCCACGTTTAGTCGGATCTGTTGGCAGAATATAATATTCATGCGTATGTTTTCATATAACAAAATACAAATAATTGTGTTTTTGTTACCTTACAATGAGGCTTTTATATCTACATAAAGGGTACGCCATGTTTTTGACAGTGTAGCCCAGAAAGAACAAACCAAACACTGCACTGCAAACAGAAAGCAGAAGGTGAGCCGAGGGGTATTCAGTTGTGTGCAATCTGCAGCCTAACCACTAGATGCCGCTAAATCCTACACACTGGACCTTTTTTTTAAAAAAAAAGTATTTTACTTACATCCCCGTATGCACGGTGCAAGATTCGTTGGGTGCCGTAATTGGTGCTCCACTAAAAGGAGAGTGTGAAGCGAGGGGTATTCAGTTGATTTTGCAATGTGCATCCAAAGAGTTGGCACCAGAGAAAAGGTCAGAGGATCACAGAGGTCATTAGATTTCATTCTGTGGACAGCATGAAATAAAAACAAATTGTTCATGGAGATATATTTAAGTTTGGATAAAAGACAGAGCCTGCAGCAGTTAATCAAATCGAGTGGGTCTCTTCCAGTGTTAGTTTTCTCAGTGTGAAATTCCCTCTTTGTGTTTCCATGCACAGCGCAGCAGCTTCAGGTGAACTCTGGAATATGTTTTTTTAGAAACAGAGAAATTGGATTTGTCTTGCATTTCTTCCACTGGAATCATTTTTAGAAAAGGATCTCCTGACAGCTCGCACGGAGAGAAGCAGCAATAACAGCGACTAATAACTCACGGCACACATGGGTGTGTGAGCGCTGTTTGACAGAGTTTGAAACAATGCGAGCACTAACACACCAGATATGTGGTTAGACTTGTGGTTAGCTGTCAGTCCACTTGTTTTCTCGATGGTTTTTCAGCTTCGTGCATAACAGTCCTTCTCTCGTACCGTGCGCAGCACATAGCACACTCTTTCTACACACGAACACACACGCTGTATTAACATGCAAATGCTTGCAGACGCACAAACACACACATTCCAGCTCGCAGCAGGCAGCGCGCGGCGACTGAGTCAGCTACTGTACGCGCTGTCTCGCTCTCCCCTCCCACCGTCGGTAAACAGTGCAGCTCATTGGCTGCACGACTCAGGATCCAGACACTCACCTATTGAACAGACTGGCCCGAGTGTTCCCCGGGCCAGCCTCAAATAGCCGGTCCGTGCCAACCCTTCATTAGATTCAGCAAAGCCCCCACTGTATGTTGCCCCCACTGCGGCGCTCCTGCTGCTTCTCTGAGCTCGTTTTTATGCTCAGGAAAAATCCTGCGGCACTGCTGGGGAGATGAAAGTTTCTTCAAGGCATTAGGTGTCAGAGGGAATTCCACTACAGACTAAAATAAACAGGGACGGTGATGCTGTGACGACAGCAGAGCACCCAGTTTGGCTGCTCCTGCAGTTTTTTCTTTCTCAGATGCTGTCCTGGCTATAAAATGTGCTCAGTGTTGAGCTGGGCTGTTTCTCGCTCGACATCTGCAAGTGATCAGAGAGGAAGCCAGCGGACAGAGACATAAAGAGAGAGGCAAACGCTGGCGTGCTGGATGGAAGATTGCCTAATTAGATTTAACTTTTTGCTGCAGTTGCGGGTGCTACTTCATGATTTCAGATCGAAGAATATGCCATCACCTCGCCACGTTCCACGCCTCTGCTTTCGAGGTGTTGTTGCCAGTCAAGTCTTTAATTTCATTCATTCTCTTGAGTTTAAGGGAGTAGTTTGACTTGCTGGCTAGAGTAGACGAGAAAATGGATACTTCTGTTTTTTTTACAAACTGCTGAATGAACTTGATATTCCTGATATTCAGATTTTTTTTTTTAGCACGTACGTTTGTAACTTCATCCCAACAACACAATCGACAAAGTGTTGGCCCCCGCCGTTACCACGGCGACACAATCACAGACACACGACATGCTCTGTAATGACTTGGTTACAGGCGAAGAGCTTTTTTGGCCCACCTCTTTTTGAAATACTTATATTACTCATCGACCCTAATGAGTTCCCTGAGGCACGGTGGAAGCGGTGGCAACAGTCTCTCTATAAAGTGCCAGTGTACACAGTGTGCTGCTTCCAGGCCCGGGCCCGGACAGATAAACATCAGAGCTCCACACAAACGGCGTGGCAAATCTGGAGGGGCGACATGTCGCACATGCTCGTCATTCCTCTCCTGCTTTACTACCTGTCGATAGCATGACCGTGTTTAAACACATGCACTGTCAGCCCTGACGCATGGAAGTTACACTTCCTCTTGCAGCGTGCAGGGTTGTTTTATCAGCGTCTGCGTGACAAAGCTTCAGATTCTCACATGTTTGCAGATATTAAGCATGTCTGTTATTCAATCCATGAATTCAGCGTTTCATTTTATTTATTTTCAACGCGTGACGCCGGTTTTTACTCCCCTCTCCCCCGCACATTGTGATTCTATTTTTAGAGCCATGAGTTTCCATTTCACCCCCCTTCCTCTTGTGTTGTTTGATACACACACTCTCTAATCATCCCAGCAACAGGAAGTAATCGCTTGTAAGCTTGTGCATAGCTCTACCTCTAGTGGTTGCTCGACATTAATGCAGCCTTTATCGGGCCCCGGCATCAACGCCCTGCACAGACATGTCAAATCGAACTGACTGAGTTTTTACACTATGTTGGAGTTTTATTGTGAAAAGCACTTCCTGTCACTGTCTAACATTCCTCTGTCTTTCTTTGCTTTGCAGTGAATGAGATCATAAGAAAGGATCTGACAGGCGTTCAGGCCAGAGGGCAGACATAGACGAGAGACCCGAGCAGGAAATGACAACATCCACCCACCTCCACCCCGTCCGCCAACACACACACACACACACACAGACGCGCTCACACGTCTTCAGCCTTCCAAGCAAGGTGACGCATCCACCAACAATCAGATCTTCTCTTCCTCATTTTTTTCCTTTACCCTTACAGATAGAAAATATCAGCTCCCGGCTGCTGTGTTTGCTTTGGACGTTTTTCCTGCAACACACAGAACAATTCATTCGACCCATAACGTCAACACCCAGCAGGTTTCCAACAAACTGATGAGAAACAACAGTGGAATGTGCCTTATTTGTTTGATTTTTCTCTTGCGGGTTGGTTTTTGGATACAGTTTGCTGCAATACAATGGGGGAAATGCATTCCCAGAAATAGCATTAGCCATTATTGCCTCGTACTAGTGAATTGAGCCATGTAGCTTCAGATTTGTGAAAGAAAATGCCAAAAAAAAATCAGCCCAAATACGACGCGTCAAAGCCAAAAAAAGCTTGTCATGTTTCTGTTCACACAGTTTCGTCTGTGTGCGTCTTCATATGCAGTTCTACATGAAACGGTGATCATCTCATTTGAAGTGCGTCTCACTCGTCGCACACTTTGCCTTAACCATACGCAAAATGAACTCTTGTGACGCCTCCTAATATGCACTGTTTTCAATAACAGGGGGGGTCAATGTTATTACTTTAGTCATGTGAATAATGTATCATTTTATATATTCGTAAAAAATATATACTGCATTATATTCAGGTGATAATGCCAAAGTGGCTCGAGCATGGGTCTACGTTTTTTAAAAAAATCATTTCTATGCTCAGGTTTTTCGTCAAACCTGCGTTGAAAATGATTTAAACGTATCTGAAGCTGAAGTAAGAGATTTTGTAAACTCAAAGTTAAAGGTGGTCGTCTTGCTTTAAAAAAAAAGAAAAAAAAATCTTTGGTTTATTGCTCTTAAAGTTGATTGTAACAACATCTGTGGCTGCTTCTACAGTCCAAAACAAACCAAACAAAAAATATTCCAAAGCTTCTAACGTGTGTATTGTTTTCTGTACAGTTGAATTTTGCATTTGTCTATAACGACAATCATTATACTCAAAGCTGAATGCCTGCCTATGCAGAAGCTTCGTGCTCCATGAAGTAAAGAAGACACATTTATGCTCCGTGCACAGTGTGTGTAACATACAGCTTGCATTGATGAGAGAAAAAAAAAAAGTAATATTTTTATAATATTTTTAATATTTCACTGACTGAATTGGAGTAGATTAAAAGTGCCAAGTGCCATTTGTATGATTGTAAAGAGAAAAAATGTTGCAAATGAAATAAAAGGTAAGACTGAATCTCAATGTTTAATATTTGATATGGACCTATTTGAAAGAGATTTTATTTTGTAATATTACTAAAGCTAACATTAATATTTGTCATTGAGCCAGTACAGCACAAGTGCATTTGACATTTCTTGAATGTAATCTATATGAAATAGTTTTTTCCCCTTTTCTTTTTTTTTTCTGTAAATATTCGATACAAAGTGTGATTGTCCACGATTAAGTTTGAGTATAGACTAAATATAGATTTGTCGTCTGTCGTGTATCTTTAACTTGTCTGTGTTTTAGAATATACACAATGTTATAGTTACCATCATATATTCTATATCTGTTTTATTACAATGTAAACTTCTGAAGGGAATTATGAAACATTACCTAAAAGTCTCCCCTTAATAGGTTATATTTTTGTTTATGCTTTTGTTATTATTATTATTATTATTATTATTATTATTATTATTATTATTATTTGACAATCTTTAAAGAATGGTCATGAAAAAGTTATTAATACTGTCTTATTTTATTTTTTCTCTGTTGATAGTTGTTTCATTTTGCGTCTACTACACTTTGTGCCTCCTTTTAAAAAAAAAATCTCTGTTTCGTGCTATTTTTGTATCCTTAAAAGTAGCAATAAATAATAACCATATACATCATGATTGTCCTGGTTTTAATTCATCCTTCGTCCGGCAGTCGAGACAGCTCCTGGGTGTCTCTTCTCTTCTCTGTGCTGCCTTTTTATAAGAGGAAAATTGAAAATTAGTCGATCCAGTAGACGGTGACTCATCAAGCGCTCCCCTCTTGTCCTGAGCCAGGAGCAGACGCACTCATGGGAGACCCGGCATGTTTGTTTATAATTCATACAACATTTAAAAAAAGTTTGTTAATGATGTGCTGTTTACAAGTGTCCATGCACTGTACACACACACACACACAGCTTCGAACCTCATCCCTCCCTCCAATAGCAAAAAAAAAAAAAAAAAAAAAAAAAAAGGGGGGGGGGGACTCTCATGCCCCGGAGGCTGCAGTTGCTATGGAGACGGCTTGTTTGGTGCTTGGTCCCCATGTCGGGGAGGAGGAGGAGGAGGAGGAGGAGGAGGGCTCTGTCTGTGAATGAACCTTGTGTTCAGGAAGTCTCTGGTTATGACATCACCGAGGGGTGAAAAAGCAGCACGTGGGCTCCTCATGCATGAGACGTCTCACACAGCCCACTCATACAGATATGCCACGATGACTCACGCGCCCTTTAAGCGCTGCTGGATGGTGTAATGAGTTCGGACCGCGTGCAGATTTTGAACTGCGTGAAATCGAACAAGAATGGACTACATGATGATCCTGGCATTTCATTCAGCTCGCAAGAAAAAGACTGAGCTCATCCTCCTGACCCCCGAGGGGGCATCGGGCTTTGACAGGCCACAACTGTCGTCTGTCATCCTGCACACGAGTCTTTAATAATCATCTCCACTGCTCCTTGTAATGCCAGCCTTTTTCTTCCACCACTCCAGGTGTCTTGATATGGTGTTAGTCTATTAAAAAGTGACAGGGTCGGCCGCAGAGCACCGGTATAATGGGCTGTTTGTGTGGAAGAAAGATGACATTGTCCATTTGCAGACACTTCTGAAAAGTCCACATCATTTGCTCAGAGACATGAGTCAGTTTCCCGGGCTTCAGGTGCGCACATGCCAAAGTCACTGAACTTATTAGGTGGAGGAAGGCAGATGGAGGAAATTTGCATCAAAACATTATACAAATAAACTCAGCGATTAAATATGTCAGCCCTGGAGATGAATGATGTTATTGTTTATGTGCTGTCTTCTTTTAAATTAAGAAAATATGAAACTTTTTCAAATAATCTCATTTTGACCCATGCTCAGAGGGGGAAAGTACAGTCTGATGATGTGAGTGATTAAAAGGGCAGCCATGGAAACGCTGTATACAATCACACTGCATGTTCATAGCCTGTATCACAGTGACAGCTAGTGTAGCAAGAGGGAAACTGAACAGTGAGCGTGGCTGAGCTCTGCTGACGGCCTGCAGAGGGAGACACCGACATGTGAAGAAGCAGCAACCACCAGACAATAACCAAGAAGTGCTCCCTCTGTGGAGTGATGGGAATACTTCAGCGCTGTGTATTTTTACCACTGAGCTGGCAAATCCAGTCACTTCAGAATTGCAAATGAAATCTAATGAAGCTCACAGAAGCTTCTCTTGTCAGAGCAGCTGCACGCTTCATTTGTCTGTTCTGAAGACATTTTCGGCATATTTCTGTGAGTGCTAATGAACGTCTGAATGTTTCAAATTGAAATAAAAAAAAGCCTGATTTTTTTTTTATTGCTTTAGCAGATGCAGTTGCTTTTGGATCAGGAGGAAGCATGAAAATTGTATAGAGCTTTGACAAAGATTGTGGAGCTTCAGCTGGTGCACAGTGAAAAATAAAAAGCACTTGTCTGAGGATGATATCATGACTTTAACCTCAGAGCATCAGGCCACATCGAGGACAGGGATGTGTTGGTGTCTCGTGGGTTCACATTTTTAAAAAAGCCTCTAAGGCAAAGCTCTTGTGATGGGGAGCACACAGGAAACGCAGCGCAGATGGTTTTTAATCACGTCCGTGAGAGACAAACCACTTTAACTGGACACATTTCTCATTCAGCACAGCAGAGTAATGCAGCTCTGAGGTCCAGATCAATAAGTGAAGCACCGAGCACTGAAGCACATTCTGTCACACTCGCTGACGGCGAGAAAAGAAGAGGTAACAGTTTGTGCACCATAAGACTATGCAAGACTGTTTTCTTTACATAAATAACAAATAATGTGAAAATGTTGAGTTTCTTGTTTCCTGTTTTATTTTGTAATTCTCCCCTCTCTGTGTCTTATGTCACTTCCTGCCTTTGCAATTTTGATTGCCTGATTAGTTTCACCTGTGTCTTGTTGTCAACAGGTGTATTTAGTCTCTGCGTTCTTTGGTTTTCAGTTGTCGGGTAAGTTTCCCAGTTCTTTGTGCTTCTTCGTGTGTTTCTCCTCCCAGATTTTTGTCTTAGATTGTTGGATTTAGTTTGTTTTTACCTGAACTCATCAGCCGCCTTTTGTTATTTTTGTGTTTTCCATTCATGTTAAGTTATTCAGGTTAACTTTCTGTTTACCCTCATGTCGGCACTTGGTTCCTCTCCTCGTTTTTCAGCCCGCCACATATCAAATGACGTTTGTGCTAATGTAAATCCTGATAAGTTTGTTCTGACCAAGCACGGCTCAGAAATGAAGCCAATGCGCAGGAAGTGCCAAAAACTGCAGTTCCTCAAACGTCCACTTGAGGCTGGCTCCAGAAGTGAGTCAGTCTCCATAAGTCCCCATGTTAGACAGCAGAAATAAACATGTTTACAGCCTGGTACAAAAAACAGTTTTGGTCTCTGTAGCTAATTTCCCCGTTCATGACAACTGTACTGAGGGTGAATTTATATACAACTCACCTGTTCACATTATATTAAGGCTTAAAGTTATGCAGGATTAAGAGTGTGAGCACTTTGATTGACAGATGGGTGCCGTTACAGATGGCTCATTTGTCGATTTTTAAGATTAGCTGGGCGGGAAAAGAGGCAGGACATCTTCAAGACGGCACTTTGGAAACCTGTGGGTGAAGTCACACATATGTTTTTCTTTATAGTGTCATTGATTGTAACTTATTAATTATAATATATGAAGCCAATGCCTGTTATTTACCTGGAGGTATGCCACATCATCATCCTACACACACCGGACAGAAACACTAATTAAAATACAGTCATAATACTGTGAATGAAAACTGCAGTAATACATGGTCTACTATATAAACTAACTCCCATCAGCTGCAGTTCTTACATGTATTCAGTTGTGACAAAACAAAAGCAGTCAGCCGCACAAACTGTTCGAATGGTTCGTCATTATCTATTCTAACCAGCTGCTGAAAAGCCACTCTGGCTCGGAGGTGAGCGGTGACATCAGCTTTGAAGTGGCCCCCGATGCTCATTAAGTCAGAGGAAACAACAGGCTCCGGTGGTAAATACAGCTGCCGCCCACCAACAACACCAGCAACAACACACGCAACACGCCGCTCTATACTTCGTTTCTTTACTTCCCTCCACAGAAGTCAGAGTTCCCGCTGTTACATAATGCTTCCTTCTCGCTGCAGTCCACTACTGACAGGGGAGTAATTGGGGGAGGATATTCATCTTCCTTTTTAAAGAGAAATAAATGATGAATATTAGAATTTGCAAAGCTGCTACACTGCCAGATTTTCCAGTTCGGGCACTGCAGTGTTTTATTATAGTAATAATAACACACCCAGATATCATAAAGAAACAACCCCCTGAAGTTATTCTGTGGAAGTCATTTAGTTTTTCTCTTTCCCCTTTTATAGTTTCCCGAAATATATGTCTCATATTGCTACTTCACTTTGTTCTGTAATTTCCTGTTTCCCACAATGACTTACAGCGAGCACCGCTGGGTGTGAACCTGCTGCCTTTAATCAAAGGTTGAGTGTGTGTTGGTGCGTGGGCGCAGGCGAGGTAGTCGGCTAGTTTCATGAACCTGGTGCCGTATCGTGGTCTCACCATTCACACACAACATACAGGCTCTTCTGGTTTCAACGCATTAGCATCTCTTCTTGTTCTGTGATGGAGGTGACGCATACTGGTTCTTCAGTCAGTCCAACACTTCAAATATCTCAAACTATTGTAGGGACAAAGCCTTCATGACATTTTATACAAGGTTTTCATTTATCCACTGAAATATCTCAACATCTTCTCAATGGACTGGCACACATTATGTTCAGACGATGTATAAAAATGTGTCACAGTTTTGTGTTTCTTGTCTAGCATTTCCTGTTTTGGGGTGTCTTTTGTTACTTTATTTGCAATGTCCATGGCCTGATCTAGCCTGATTATTTAGTCCTCAGTCCTGTGTTGGCTTTTCAGTTCTGTGTTGGCTCTTCGGTCCTGTGTTGGCTCTTCAGCCCCGTGTTAGTTCTTCGGTCCCGTGCTAGTTCTTCGGTCCCGTGTTGGCTCTTCGGTCCCGTGTTGGTTCTTCGGTCCCGTGTTGGCTCTTCAGTCCCGTGTTGGCCCTTCAGCCCTGTGTTGGCTCTTCAGTCCTGTGTTGGCTCTTAAGTCCTGTGTTGGCTCTTCAGTTCTGTGTTGGCCCTTCAGTCCTGTGTTGGTTCTTCGGTCCTGTGTTGGCCCTTCAGTCCTGTGTTGGCCCTTCAGTTCTGTGTTGGCCCTTCAGGCCTGTGTTGGTTTTTCGGTCCTGTGTTGGCTCTTCAGTTCTGTGTTGGCCCTTCAGGCCTGTGTTGGCTCTTCGGTCCTGTGTTGGCTCTTCAGTCCTGTGTCGGCTCTTCGGTCCTGTGTTGGTTCTTCAGTCATGTGTTGGCTCTTCGGTCCTGTGTTGGTTCTTCAGTCCTGTGTCGGCTCTTCGGTCCTGTGTCGGCTCTTCGGTCCTGTGTTGGTTCTTCAGTCCTGTGTTGGTTCTTCAGTCCTGTGTTGGTTCTTCAGTCCTGTGTTGGTTCTTCAGTCCTGTGTTGGCTTTCAGTTCTGTGTTGGTTCTTCGGTCCTGTGTCGGCTCTTCAGTCCTGTGTTGGTTCTTCAGTCCTGTGTTGGTTTTTCAGTTCTGTGTTGGTTCTTTGGTCCTGTGTCGGTTCTTCGGTCCTGTGTTGGTTCTTCGGTCCTGTGTTGGTTTTTCAGTTCTGTGTTGTCACTTTTTCTTTTTCTTGGGTTTATGAATTTTGTTTTTGTTTCTCCTGGACTTCTCAGCTGCCTTTCTTTTATTTTGTGGATCTTTGCTGAGTCATTTTAAGTTACTTTTATTGTTTACTGAACCTTCACGTCTGCATCTGGATCCACTTGTTGACCTAAACTGTGACAACAATGACTCTGGTTATCCCCTGGACTTTTCTAGTGCCACCATGAGGTTGACATGTTGTGGATCTGAGTGACAGCTATTGGACTATCATGACATTCCTATCAGCTGCTTGGATAACACAGTAAATGAGTTAGTTAAATTAGAAGTTAGTTTCAAAACTTCTGCCTGACAGTATTTCAGTCATACTTTGATATCTGGGTAGCCACTGCACTAATACTTGTTTGTTTACAACTCTATATTTTGTTGCTAGACATCACAGCAGCAGTGTCATACTGATGGTGGTTTAAAGCATCTTGTGTTATCATCTAATTGCTCTCATAGCGAGAGTGTTTTGGTTGTCCAGCATGAAGTGCTGCCTGAAAGTCAAATCACATGGAGCTTCTGTCTTCATGGCCTCAGAGGAGAATGAAAGAAACATCAGAGCTTATCTCTCTGCCTCACGTCATCGTCACACATACACAGGTATATTTAAAGAGAAAAGTTGCCGTTGATTGTCGACAGTTTGTGACTTTCTTGTTTCTGGGAACCAGACCAATCTGCCAAGCTCATTTGCTGTGGCAGACACATCCGGCCACCTTTCATTCAAACAAGTCCACCAGCTCTGAATCCGGTCGGGCCGATCGCAGCCGAAAAGTCACACGTAATCTCTGACCAAACTATCAAACTATAAATTAGGATTACTTTACTGCATTGCCGATTTTCCACCTCAAATGTTGTGGTGGGAAAACACATTTTAGTCATTAGCTGAAGTACAAGAATGTTTTTCCTGCTAGATAACGGACCAATCACAGCTCCAGCTTGCATGTCACATGATTCGTTGTAGGTCTATTCAATTGTATCTGCCCTTCTGAAAATCAAAACAGAACAGAGAGGCTGGGTCGGTCCAACATTCTGATCCAGACTGCACAAAGTTTGCATAGACATTCATGATCCCCTGAGGATGAATCTTACGTTTTGACTCCTATGGCATGGATCGCCAAATTTGGTACAACCAATCATGTTCCCCTGATGATGACTTCTTTGGTGAGTTAAGTTGGTGAGTCTTCATCTAGCACCATCATCAGGTTGAAATGAGTCCAATATTGCGGTTCATCAGCATCTGCTGCTCTTTGTGCTTAGCTTTAATTCAATTAATAATTCAAATGAATAAGCTGAACAATTTCACAGCATTCAAATCAGAATAAACGATCAGTATTTATTTTGTCGTACTTTGACGTTTCTCTCATTGTGAACCATGTTAACTTCTTCCGATTGTCCATATTGTCTTTGAGAAAAGACTGAAAGAAGTGAAAATCCATCTGCCGAGTTGAGAACAGACTCCATAGACCTCCTGTTCCTTCATCGCACTTATACATTGAGTCCAAGACCTAATTTACATCTAGCAGAGGCTGTGTCTGATAGCACGAATCTGAGTCCAAATGGTGTGAGTAACCTTGTACATGAATAAATAGCACGTTTTTAATGACAGTCAGAAGCGCTGAGCTGCAAAACTAACGCACGGCGTGTAGTCTAGAGTTCATATTTTGAATAATTTAACGACTGAATAATGATATATGGTCACAAATTTTGCATCTGAGGGCATTCTCGTCTTGTTTTTAACTTGGCAACTGTGAATTTTATCATTATGCAGAGTTACTGTGTGCTCAACAGTTCCAGAAATGGTGTTGACAATGATAATATATTAAAATCAACTAATTCCCATGCTTCCACACTGCAGATTTGTTACAATAGCGACGGAAAAAGCATAAACTCAAACACTTTGTTCGTCAATAAATGTTTGGGTGTAATTACCACCCAGACAAGCTGAAGAAGGAACATTGTTATAACAGTAATACACGGCTGGTGATAACCATTATCACAGAAACGCATCAAAGAAACAAAGGGACTCTGTTAAATGGCACACAGCAAGGCAGACAGAGGAAGGCCTGCACAGATTGTGCCGAGAGAGGAGCTGTTATTTTGCACAGCTATAATCAAAGCCACAGCGATCAACAGAACCCGCTGAGTTATAAGCTGACATCTCCTTAACGCTGACAGCAGACGGTGACTTCTCACACACTGGAAGGAGACTCAGAGACTACAGAGAGACAGAGCAGAAGGAAAGAACGAGAAAGAGCGAGTGTGAAAGGAGAATATAATTCATGTTTTGTGTGTTTCTGTGAAGCCTAATCACAAAAAAACAAAGAGGCTACACGTGTTGAAAACAAAAGGAAAGCAGGAAGCAGCTCCGCTCAATCAATGAGCTCTGACTAATTGGATATTCAGTTAATCAAAGCCAAAGCAACAGGTTATACTCGAAAGGGAATGCTTAATCCTCACCGCTGACCCCGCTATAATTAGAAGTCATCGGAGGTGTGTGTTCACTGTAACGTGTTGCTGAAATCACTTCATATTTTAAAGAAGCACGCAAAAGACCAATCCTACAAACACAAATATCCATGTCGTTGTCACACACATGGATTCCCTCTCTAAACAAGAGCAGGACACACAAAGTGTACGTGCGCCACGTGCCTTTACATACCGCGTGCATTCTCTCCGACTCATCCCTCAACTCTGTCACATAGCAACAATGTGGTATCCATAGAAACCGAATTAAACTTCGTATGTTATATTTGGTGATGAGAACGCTCAAAATAGAAATGGGTAATTTTGCAAAGCTAATTCCTCGTGTTTGCCTGTGCTGCCTCGTGCACTCGCTGATGAGAATGATATTAAACAGAATGTTCAGCTGGCCGAGGTTTATTCTGGACGCTGTCGCCTTTGTGACAAATGGCAAGGCAGAAGTTAAGAACAGGAAAGTTAATTCTTGACCTTGAAAACAGCTGTTGATGAAATAATATCACCACAAGGTCAACAGCTGGTTCAACAGCTGCCCTGGAGCTCCCAGATGTTCGTCAGTTGTCGTGGAACAATAAAAGTGTTCAGCTGAGAACTTCCTCCATCAGCTTGTGAAGTTCATGGACGTATGAACTAAATCTGCTATATTTTCTTCAGCCGATATCTTAGTCACAACACGATTGAGTTAGCAAGTCAGTAGTCGTCTGGGAGGGGGTTAGGGTCGGACCACTTCCTGGAGCAGTAAACTTTGTGTCAGTAATGATGTAATATTGTTTAATTAAATGGTTTCTTAGGCCACTTGGGGGCAGCAGAAACAATTTGTGGAAACAACAAAAAAAAAGCTGCAGATTTGGACGATAATTCTGTGTCGGTTTATCGGAACGAGCGACTCCTATTGTCACATTGATACATTTTTATCCTAAAAACATTGATAAAAGCTGCTTCATGTTGGTGTTAGTGTGTCTGTTCCTTGGTTTTATTGTCATACCACGTGTCGCTCATTCAGCCCTGTGTTGTCGGATCTTTTCTGGACCTCACCTGTTCCTTTGGCTGCCTGCACCTCCCTGTGCCATTAAATGACTTTCAGACTGCACAAGCTCTGCACTTGGGCCTTTTTCTCTCCTTGCCTCGCACAAACATGACACAGGAACAGTTCTGTGAGTAACTGTGAACTGATTTTTTTTTTCCCTACACACAGCATGAGCCTGCGAACAGCAGGGCGCGGGGAAAGAAGTCGGTTACCTGACTGAGAAGTTGGAGGTGTGCCGCCTGTCGCCTGCAGCTCTTCATCTACTAACAGCTCACAGCGGCTGCTAATACTGAAAAAATAGGAGGAAATGACCACTGTCTTGTTTTGTTAGATGCATTTTTGCAGTCGCTGACAATCACATTGAGAAAATGCATTTCCTGTGAGCACTTTAATAATCAAATCCTGTTTCCTGTAAATCTCCAGAGCCTGAATTAATGAAGTTCCTTTAACCCCATGGTCTTCTACTCTGATCTTCAGGAATCAGTACACAGCGTTTTATTAAATCTTCTTCGATAATTATATCCACCTTCCATCCTGTGTGTAAAATGCTCTGTGATTAGATGGTTGGAGTGAAGGTCGGCAGGGCTCTGGCTCCTGGTAACCACGGCTCACAAATACGGCCGGCTCTCCACAGATCATGCAAATGAAGAGTAATATTTGCATGATTACATGAAAATAAAGTCTGATAATTCAAAATCAACCCATGTCACTCATGAGCTCAGCTCGCTGCTCACCGCTGATAGAGGCCGAGAATGTCAAGTGCACTCTGTGCCGCGGTTTCCTGGATGTGTCTCTAAGCAGCTGGATCTATGAAGGAACTCTCTCTCTACCATTCTGGTCACTGACCTCCGGCGACAGACTTGACCTATCATGTCATTTCCGAGAGGATTTGCAGTACGTGTTTCTCATTTTCACAACTCCCCCAGCCATCGGATGACAGCATTTCCACAGGGGATGAATCCTGCCGCTCCCCACGAAGCCAAAGGTCAGCGGCTGCTCATCGTCAGGATGACGAGAGCATTAAAAGCTGGCTGCACAGTTGGAATCCTCACATTCTTGCATAAAGCAGTTTCTTCTGAAGAAAGCTTTTTTTTTTACCCAAAGGAATAGTGACTGAAAACAGCCCAGAGGCAGCTCTGGCAATGTGAGGCTCCCTAACTTACATTATTAATATTTAATTGTTTACATATAGAATACATTTACATTGCATATATTATCATTATAATGTAGGACTCAGAAGTTATTGCTGTTGTTGTGACGCTTAATGCACCAAACCTACAGCATAGTTTAGTTTATAGAGAACATTAAATTACTGTTGGAGTCATTCAGGCTGACAGCAGGAGGCACAGCGAAAGAAAAACAAGTAAAACCAGCAACAATGGAAAGTCATTGGTTAGCTTACACAAAGAAAATGAGTGAATGTATCCGTGGTGTCAGAGAGCGCAGTTATACTGCGATCGCCCCGAGCAGTCGCTGCATGTTATGCTGATGCAGGATAATGATGTTCCACTTCACCACCAGTGTTTTTCCTTTGCCATGTTTTTCTTTTACTGAACTCTGTTAGAAAAAAACAACTGAACTAAACTTTGACTCTTTTGCAACATTGACCAATGGCAAGCTGCCTTGACCATGCTGGACACCGTATCTGAAAACATTGGGAAACTCGTTGTGGTGGCGCCATCTTTGTAGTCCTCCCTCTGCCGCCTCTCGGCTGAACCCAGAACGAGTGAAGACGTCGAATGAAGCCAGGCTGTAAACATGTTTGTTTCTGCTGTGAAGTTGTGACATTTTAAACATGGGGGCTTACGGAGACGGACTCACTTCTGGAGCCAGCCTCAAGTGGACGTTGCAGTTTTTGGCACTTCCACATTGGCTTCACTAACTGCTGGATAGTTTTGTGAGGAAGAAAATAAAATGGGAAGTGAGAGGCAGCATCCCACACTGTATAACAGCTGAACATGATATGATGATAGTACTGTATATATGTATGTACAGTTTATCCTGTGACAGTGAGGGGGAAAATCTTCTCTTCAGTTCATTTGAGTCTTAAGGTTTGAGGTTTTTACATGGTCAGTGTGCATAAATATGAAGAGTGAAGAGTTTGTCGTGGCCTTATAAACCATCAGCTTACTCTGTTAATACTTTATCATCGTTACACGTAAGAGGAGCATGTCAAATGGACATTCTGTTGAAGTGAGCACACTAACGTTCCTCTCTCATGTCAGACGTTTCAACATGTCAAGGCAGAACTGTAATTAATAACAGTAATTAATCCCTTTAATTGTGCGTGCATGCTCGTACACTTCATTAATGTTGTTTAGTTTCCAGTTTTTCATCATGAAGCGGTGATAACGGTGACAGTTCACACCCGAGGAACAGTCGATTTCATTTACAGACTGACTTACCAATCAAACTTCCTCATCGTTAACTGATAAGATTGATATCAAAGCAGGAAAAGCACAAATGGCTGAACAAATTATAGGAACTCATGGGGATGGATTCCACTATGATTGTATCTGTAAGAATATTTGACCACTGAATTAATTAGCGATAGTAACGATGGCTGTTTTTCACTGAGATGAGCCACTTGCAGGGTTTGTCACTCACCACAGAGGAACATTGTTAATGCTCCACCTGTGCTTTTCCTGTAAGTGTGGAAAATGGCCCATTGTCCCAGAGCGTTGATGTTTTTGCATTTAAAGCGGCCCGAGCCGAGGATGGATTACAATATGTAACAGTTTGTCGCCAGCTGTCCCAAATCCAAAAAACTTGCAGATCACCGTCATTATCCCTGACAGAGCCCAACAACATTTCCTCACAATGCAGCTCAAATGAAAAAAATGAACAATTGGCATGAACAGCAGATGCATATCTGAAATCTCAGCCCGTATATCAGCCCCGTGTGCTTTAACAGCAATTATTTAAGTGCTAAGATGAGCCTGCTGAGGGAATTATGGGTGGAGTCATTCAGGTCAAACTGAACATACAGTCTCTGGAGAGGAAGCAAAGGCGATGGGAGACGTATTATCCATGGCAACAGCACAACTAATAACACAGAGATGAATACAGAAATCATTATTCCGCGGCAGACAGAAACCGAATGCTAGGCTAAGACCTCGTGCTATTTTTGGCGCCATGTGAACTCCTGACATATGAATGTGTGATACTGAAGAGGCAGATCTGTGGGTATGGTATTACCATGCCAACTGTGTTTTCTACTTTGTTTTATTTGGAGCGGGGATATAATTGCATGCTGTCATCAACAGAAGCTCGCCAAGATGGTGCGTTTTCTACCAAAAAGGTTTTTTTTTTCAAGAATTCTGGACAATATGTTTAAATTGTGTATTATTCTTCTGGTAGTGTGGAGCACGAACCACACTGAATGGGATTATACTTTAATTACAGTCTCAGTTCATTAAACTCTGAAGCACTAATTATTTCCTAACGTGTTCTTTTGTTCTGTTTGTTCCTGCTGAATGTTACGCGCCTTTGCCAAGTCTCTGCAGTCTGTTAATTCAGTTTTCTGCCACAATATATGAATATGCTCGCCGCCGATGAGTCAGTTTTGAAAGAGTAACGGTTTGAAAAGGCAGCAACAACAAGTCCTCCATGATCTGTCAGCAGGTCGTCTGTCCTTACAAAATAAAGTTTTCTGAGCGGACACAGCTCTGCTATAAAAACAAGGTGATTAAAGTTAATGAAAGATAGTTTCATTAAGGTCAGGTGACGTTCACTACTTGGGGATGTTTGGTTACAAATGTGGTCACGGTTAAGAGATAAATAAAAACAGTTCACTGTTCATCCGATCACTTCAACCTTTAGTGTTTTTATTGCTGGGACAGCCTGAAGACGTAAGCTTTAGTTTTAAACACAAGTATTAATTTTCTCATGAACAAATAAAAAATAGCACAGGCGGAGGAACCAGGGAGCGACAATTGTAATTCCTCAAACGTCCACTTGAGGCTGGCTCCAGAAGTGAGTCAGTCTCCATGAGTCCCCATGTTAGAGAGCAGAAATAAACATGTTGACAGCCTGGTACAAAAAACAGTTTTGGTCTCTGTAGCTAATTTCCCCGTCCCAGGTCCTCCACCCATGATCCACGTCTCTGGCGGTGGCCAGAGCCACCTGTGGATGACGTCACGGACACTACGTCCATGTTTTATAGTGTCTGTGGGTGGAACTGACAGCCTCATGTTGGTAGTCATGTAACATGTTATGGAAAGAAAAGGCCAAAGTTCAAACAAAATATTAAAAATAAAAAGAACAATAGGCACAGAGTGGGATTAAAGATGTGAACCTCACTACCAGTGAAGAACTCTAAGGGAAACGAAATCTTCTTTGTTTTTGACAACTTCCTCTGTGCAGAAGCACAACACTCAGGCAACCTGTAATTTGCTCTCCTTACCGCAGCAGCTGGAGAGCTTTAATCTGTCATACAGACATCATCTCAGACTCCAACAAACGTGGATGTTTTAAGCTTAGACTGGGGGTAGGTTAAAGCTGCCTTTCATATACTGTATATATAAAAGACCAAGACCTGTGCTGTAATGCACTCCTGTCAGGTGCAGTATGATAGCTTTTATCTCAGAACGAGGCTTTTAATTAGTGGACAATAATTGACATGGTGCTGTAAGGTGACAATGACAATTTAAATGAAGTTTCATAGCAGAAGCAGTGTTTGCTTGTTGCTTGATTTCCTTATTGTAACTGAAAAAGTCTTTTTGGAATCTCCATCAAAGAATCTCGTAAAAGGAAAGAAGCTGGTACACTTCCTCTCTTCACCCTCAGAGGTCTGTTCACCCGGCTGACAAAACATTACGGCGCCGGTGAGAGGAGACGAAGGTGTGCTTAGTCATGCTGCGAAACTAGAAGGCAGGGGCACTGCGTCGAACTGTGGGAGTTTTCTGTGCGATCAGGGTATTCCTCTAAAAAAACAAAATCTATCCAGAGATCCGGCTCGGTGTGTTGTTGTGCATGTAGAACTAATAATGAACAAGAACAGTCCCCCCGTCTCCTCGTTCACACCACCCAGTGCAAACATGTTATGTTCTGGTGATAGGTGGTCTGAATACATGTTCAGAAATACCTGTGAGGTGTCGGTGTGGTGTAAAATTACATTTAACAGAATTTGAAATTGTGACTTGAACGGGCTTGTTGATAATGATCGTTACATCCATAATCCATCAGACATGCGTCACAAGTGAAGACGTGTTAATACTGAATTGTTTCACAGCTTTTTGTGGAAAATATAAAATATATTACGATTCCATGATAAATTATGCCCTGCATTAAATGTATGTCAGATCAGTCTGGATTAAAGGTTTGGAAGTCCAGTGATGGTTTCAAACCTTTTCTCTTTCACTGCAGGTCTATACGTGGCTATAAACAATATTTCTATAATAACAGTGGATGAAATTACAAAGTTTGATGTGAAAGTTTGAACTTTTACTGCACTCTGGAGCATGCAGGCTGAGTCTTTACTGGTTTGAATCGAAACCACAGCCCTTTGCTGCGTGTCATCCTGTTTCTCTCTCCCTCCGCTCCTTTCTTGTCAATCTTTAACTTTCACTTTCAAATAAAGTCATAAAATCTCAGCTCTGCAAATCAACGACACACTAAAAACTTGCAACCAAAGAGCCAGGTTCTGTATGTTTCTCGTTAGCTGGTGGAGACCAAAAACAGAGTACAGAATATTGGACTTGCTTGTCCACAAGCGAATGCTAATATTGCTCCATACCTGATGGATTATAAATATGCATCTGTTTGATAACAGGTTTGCAGTTTAAAGCTCAAGCTCAAGCTTTTAAAGGCGAGTTAAGACCTCAGAGATTTCTTTACTTCGTTTTTTAATTTCTCTAGCAACTCACGTGACGCTGAAACGATGAAAAGATCAAACATTTCCTTTCCAATTAATAAAAAGTGGTGCTTCTACCAGAAAGGTATCATTTCAATGACTCCTTGAGAAATGAGACGAAGCCTGCGGTGACTCTCCTTCACTCTACAGTGTAATTAATCTCACTAGTTTCCACTCTAATCTTTTCATTAAATAAGCAATAAAACTGGAGGCAGTCGTTGGTCTGTCAAAGCTGTTTGATACATGTTAATTATGCACTGTGAAATTAGTGGATACTATATAAAAGGAGGTATTTTCACATATGTAAATGACAGCTGTGGTCTTTATTGATGTGTGTCTGAAGAGACGTGAGTAGGAAGAGTTATTTTTTCCTGTGCTTATAACACGCTGCTTTACTACTGACCGAGCTCATTTAAAACCCCGCACTTGAATCAGACGATATTTCTACCATCAACCTCTTCAGCCGGCATGATCTGGCTGCTTTTAAGCCTTTTGTCGAGCTGCCACAGTCTCTGTAACGCTCCTCAATAAGCCATTACATCAAGAGGAGAGTGTTCGAAATGAGCTCGCATTTATAGAAACTATGCAAACTGGTTCACACAACAGATGGACCACGATACCTGCCAAAAAAACGGGTTCGAAATAGAACCCCGAGCTACTTCTGGGAGATGGAATTTTTAGAGTATCTAGGTGGACGACTTAACATTTCACGATATCAAGGGTGAAAATGTGTCATCACGCGAATAATCAAGGATGATTTAATATCAGGAGCTGAAGAAACAGAGATAACAGGAGAGCGAACGCTGGATTCACATTCAACAGGTGGTCAGAAACACAACTCCAAAATAAATGGTAATATTGCTGCCGTATCTGCTGGATGTGTTAAAATGAAAGGAAAGGTGTACAAAACTGTGAGACCAGCGATGTTGTTTGGTCTAGGCCAGTGGTTCTTAACCTCGTTGGAGGTACCGAACCCCACCAGTTTTATATGCTCATTCACCGAACCCTTCTTTAGTAAAAAATAAAATATGATTTTTTTACTGGTGCACAAAATGAACCGTGCATTAACATCACCTTGTTCAAATAACAAAACCAACACAGTGCATGAACTCACAACAACTTACCTCAGTGTGACTTCTGCTGTTGCCTTTGAGAGACCAGTTCAGATATGCGTGGCTTCACCTTGGCAAGTGCCAGTCTCATGTCATTTTCACAGCAAAGTCTGTTCCTTTTCTTAGTTTTTATGTTCAGCATCCTCGAAAACGATTGCTCACAAAGATATGTTGCAACAAATGGTGTAAAAAATTCCAGGGCGGACGCTCCACCGAACCCCTGAGACCGACTCACCGAACCCCTAGGGTTCGATCGAACCCAGGTTAAGAACCACTGGTCTAGAGACACTGAGGAAAAGACAGGAGGCAGAGCTGGAGGTAGCAGAGATGAAGATGCTGAGGTTCTCTTTGGGAGTGACCAGGATGGATAGGATCAGGAATTAGTCCATCAGAAGGACAGCACATGTTTTTGGAGATAAAGTCAGAGAGGCCAGACTGAGATGGTTCGGACATGTCCAAAGGAGAGAGAGTGAATATATTGGTAGAAGGATGCTGAGACAGGAGGAGGCCTAGAGGAAGACCAAAGAGGAGGTTCATGGATGCAGTGAAAGAGGACATGAAGGTTGGTGGTGTTAGAGAAGAGGACGCAGAAGACAGGGTTAGATGGAGGCTTTAGATTCGCTGTGGCGACCCCTGAAGGGAAAAGCCGAAAGGAGAAGAAGAAGATCTGCAAAATCATTATGGCACACAGGGGGGACGAAATCAAGGCTAAAGTTATTCTCCGTGACATTTAATATCAGAGAGATTTCATTTGTACCTTGAATCCAACAGTGTCTTAAAAAGTCAAACAAAGACACATACACTACCTGTAACCTTTAAAGACACACGTATTCAGTGTTCCTCACACGTGAACACCACGCACAGTGTGTTGTTTGAGCAAACCCCGTGGCCCGACAGCTGTCAGAAATAGGCTGAGGTCACAGACACCTCCCACACATTTCCACACTGTCATACATTGTGTTCTTCCGCTCCGTTACAGCAGGTCTCGCTATACTGTCTACTCATTCCTCCCCCTGTTTGATTCCAGCACATACCGAGGGTTATCTTTATCATCCTGCTCGCGCTCAAAGAAGTTACAATATTGACACTCGCGATGCCAACTCGACTCGAGTTGTGTTTTGAAAAGGCAAAGCTGGGATTACGACAGTCAAACAGACTCAGCTGGGCCTCTTTGGCACCTTGAACCTCGTCAGTTTCCCATTTACTAGACATCTTCATCCTTCTATCAGCAGACATAGTGTGTCATGTGAAGTAACTGTACAGCACCACCTTCGGGAAGTAACTAAGTGCATTTACTTGAGTACTATTTTGAGGTAGTTGCTGTATTTCCACTTTGTGCTACTTTTTACTCCTACTTTATGACATCTACTTGACAATTTTAGTTACTTTATTAAAGATTGAGGTTTTACATTTAAAAAAAATTGTTATAGTAATAATTAGTTAATTTTTAATTATTTAATCATTACATAACACAGGGTGGCTGGGCTCCCCCTTAGGGATAGGGTGAGAAGCTCAGCCATCCGCGAGAAGAACCAGTTAAGGTGGCTCGGGCATCTCGTGAGGATGCCTCCTGGACGTCTCCCTGGTGAGATGTTCTGGACACGTCCCTCCGGGAGGCGGCCCCGGGAAAGACCCAGGACACGCTGGAGGGACTATGTCTCTCAGCTGGCATGGGAACGATTTGGGGTCCCCATGGGAGAGCCAGAAGAAGTGGCCGGGGAGAGGGAAGTCTGGGCTTCCCTGCTGAAGCTGCTGCCCCCGCGACCCGAATCCGGATAAAGCGGGTGAAGACGGACAGACGGATTACATAACACTGCAGATTAATCACGGTTTCTTTGTAAACATGATGGAAGCAGATGACAAAACGCAGCTTAAAAAGGCAAATTTACTTTAAAAGGTGATGAATTTCAGGAATGTGTGTACCTAAAGCCTGAAATATCATCGTAACACAAAGTACACTGAGTGCACTCAGAGCTCAGACCTAGCACAGCACAGCCCATGATGCTGATTGATCAAAAAAACAATCTATTTATGTATAACAGGTCTATAATCATGTATCGGTCACAGGGGTCATTTTCCTTTTGATTTTGCAGAGAATGCTTCTATACTTCTGCCTCAGTGTGTTTCTGTTTCCTCTTTCAGGTCATTTTCAGGTGATTTGGACCCTCCCACCTCGTTGAGTGATTGTCATCAGCTGCTTGCAAGATGGCTTCCTCCTGGAGGGCTGGTGCCGTTCAGGTTTGTTTGGTTTTTGATTACGTTGCGTTGCCTCAGTTCATGTTACACGCAGTTTAAATCAGCACCTACAGGTTCACAGCACTGAACACCCCCCACTTCACTACTGATTGCTGACAGAATGCAAGACTAACCCCTAAAATACACTGCATGTGGAACGATACGTTTCAATTTCCCGCTGCGACACGACTCCGGAACGACTGCGGCCACCGGCAGCCCTCCGCAACACATACGCAGAGCTTCTATTTTTCATGGACGCCGGAGCACGGCGTATAAATTCAGCACAGAGCAGATTGTGCGGGGAAGGAAATCAGCTACAAAATGATTGATTTTCAAAATAAAATACTCCGTGTTCACCGTGGATCGATTTTCATTACAAGAACACGTCATAATGGGCAAGGTCAGAGGTTTTCAGGCGTCTTTTCACCCTGTTGACACCATGGATGAGGAGATGTTGATTCTGGAGGTCCAGGGTTAGGGTTTATGACACCTCACATCCTTTTTATAAGGACACCAGAAAAAAAGATGCGGCGTGGAATACCATTGCAGGAGTCAAAGAGACTACAGCCGGCAATATCGCACGATTATAAATTTGCGAGATCTCGTGCGTTCTTCCGACGCTCAGTGGCCGGCGGAGCCGCATCACAAACGGATTATGTGTGAGTTGGCGGACGGCGGAGTACTCTGTCATTCCAGAGCAGAGCCATTCCTGAGCCGCTCCGTTTTAGGTGTTGGTAGTATTAGGGTATTTCTTACGTATCACTGCAAAGCCTCTTTATATTTCTGGCTGCGTCATACAGCACATTGCCTCGTTGCTGTTGAGTTGACCTTTGTCCTCCTCCTGGCAGTCTAACATACTTTTCCTGCCACAACAGGTCAGCTAATTAGAAAATTAGATGATCAATCTCATTTTCCCTCCTACACTCACTTCAGTTTCTTAATTCATCAGAGCTTCAGGAGGGCATGCTGAATGTCATTAAGAGAGGAACCCCGAGCTGCAGTTCCTAGAACGCGTTGCTCAAAACTTGAGTAAAAACAAGATAATTAGAGTGATTCTCATCAACGTCAAGGCCTTTGTCTAACGTTTTTTAAAATGAATGTCATCAGACCTGCTGCACAACCAGCATCAACTATGCACGTGACCGAGAGCTGCTAACAAAGAAAGACATTTCAGTTACTCTGATGACAATGGTAGGGAACAACAGCTGTGAACCCATTGCAATGAAAGAGCTTGGCTGTTTGCGTAGAAATAAATAATTTGCCTGTTTCTATTCAAAGAATCCCACAAAGTATTCTCCTCGATCACTCTCAGTGGTTGAAACTCATGAATGTCTTATGAGAACTCGGCCTATCCCATCTAAATGTTAAAATGTCAGCGGCTAAACACAGAGGCATTTGGATTATTTCTCAACAGGCTTTGGTCATTAGAGCCACAAGCTTTTATAAAATACATTTTTAATTCTATAAACTTTGTATTTATTGTCCATTCCTTCTTGCAGATCAATAAAACATGGCACCATCTGAAACCAACAAACCAACATTGTCTTGAGACAATCCTCCTTTGGGATTGTCTCGACACAAGTCACTCATTTCATTGGATCACTCATGTCTTTACTGGAAGCATGCATCTGCAGTTGGTCAGCTTAGCATAGCAACCAGTGGAAACATGAAGACTTGGCTCTAATGTAACGTAACAAAATCTGCCTACTGGCTCCTCTGAAGCTTCCCCAATTAACATATTATACAAAGATTTACATGCAAGACCATAGTAACCTTTCTCAGTGCAGAGTCATGTCAATCTTCTCTACAATACAGAACCATATTTTCTCAAAACGTTGAACTATTCCTTCACTGAAGAGATTTTAAAGAATATACAGCCGAGTCGCCCGGGAATATGTGGGTACACGCTAAAAAAGGAAAACAGCAGTGACCCAATAATTGTGCCTTGAGGCACTCCGTGCATACTAATCAGTGAAGCGTAAATTAAGCCACATTGATTAGTAGTGCACGTGTGTTGTATGCTATCAAGAATCCAATAATGTGTGAACATTTCATGGAAGAGACAGATAGTTCTGCATCCATCAAGAAGAATCAGCCTCATCTGCATTCATAACTTTGAGTAAAGAAGTTTCACCTCTGTCAGGAAGACAGTGATCCCACTGACATTTTCTTTTTATCATCCCCAAAGTTTTGGAGATGAAAGGTGCCTTTGAAAAAAAAAAGTATTTGATTATTAGGATCAAAGAGCCGTCATGGGGAAGGCTGAACGTTTGACCTCATTTAACAGCACGAAGCAGTGGAACGATTCAGAGCCGAGAAAATAAAACAGTGCATCGGTCCTCAGGACAAAACGGGTTAGAGTTGTATCAGTAATTAGCAATCAACAATCAGCAGGTAAACATCTGTGCAATCACTGCTGGAGCTGACTTGGTGGAAACTTCACAACAACCAGTCGCTGCTTCTTAAAATAACATCTTTGTAGGAGTCAGATTTTAAGTCTTTTTGATGGTGCACTGAATGAAGTCATTCCCACTCTGCACATCGTACTCCTGCTTCTGAACTATGTAACTTTAGGCTTGATAAAGTAGAAATCACACCTGCTGCAGACTCTGTTTCATTCCAATATTAGGAAAAATCCCACCTTTGCATTATTTCTTTGAATCACCCATCAAGTGGTGTTTGCTCGTCTTGCTATCATGGCACATGATCATAATATCATACGGTACTCTGATTTGGTGGCCTGGTTATGTGCTGCATAATCTCAGTCAAAACAAAACTGACATGCAGCCCGGGTCGATGGAACACGGCGTATGGATGATAATCATTTAATTTTGTTTGTCTGTTTTGGAAAAGACGTCATACGTCTCTAAATATAAAATCTGAATTTTATAAGCCGCGTCATTATGATGAATTTGTACCACAGGGATGTCTTTCTTTCTTCTGTTTTTTTTTCCTAGAAAATGTCATGATTGCTGTATTCTCATTCTTTGGTCTGTGTCATTATCTTCAGTTGCTTTTAGTCGCCCAGGTGGAAAATAGCTCCGCTCGGAAGACATAATAGCTCACAGGAATTACACGCTTCCTTCTCTTTCCCATGTGTCTTTGTATGAAAACACAAACACACTTATACCTCTGGTCAACAGACGTCATATCTCACACGAACATGAAAAAAACAAAAAAACAAAACAAAGCCCAACAAAAAAAGGTGATGCACATTTAGGTTCACTTCACCATTATGGGTCCTAACAGCGCTCAAGTGAACATAATGCACTGAGATTGACTCGTCTTGTGTGTTTACTTCAGCACTTCAAGCCTGGTAGATCAATAAAGGGATAATAGACCTCAAGGCAACACGGAATGCAAACATGCCGCGCGCACGGCGAACAAATCCAATTTATTTTGTATTGTTTTCTCTTTTAAAGTGCATTTCCTCAATTACTTTGGACAATATCTCCTTCTCTGAGTGCAAACGCTCAGTTTGGTGACTCAGATCAGATCATATAAAGACAAGGAATCACTTCGAATGATTGTTAAAGGCATCAGAAAGAAACATAAAGACAGCAACATTCTCTGTGTGAGCCATGCCTTCCTCCTTATCATCATACCTCATGATAGCATTTCCCACCACTTGTCTAAAATTGGACACCCTGGTGAGTCTTAGCCAGCCTACAAGCGGCCCTCCCTCCCCCTCAGCCGGGTAACCCACAGGGCAAATACAAACCTTTGTTTGCGTGAATCTATAATCAAAAGACAGTGATTATTCTCATTTAAAGGTGGGGAGGGAGGATGGATGGATGGATGGTGGTGGTGGTGGTGGGGGGGGTTGCTCTCCAGATGGTGGTTGCCATGGATTTCTCTCAAAAGCTTTTGGTATAACGGCACACCCACTTCTGATGTCAGCGCTTGAGGAACGAAGGGGGGGAGAGAAAGGAGTTGAGAGAGATAAAGGGAGAGAGGGAGAGATGAGGGCAAAAAGGGAAGGAGGGGAATAAGGGATGGAGGAGGGAGGGAGGGGAGGGGAGAGGAGAGGGGAAGCGAGGCAGCCTGTTGCTCATGATCATCGAATAACCTCCTCGTACTCCACAAGCCCGGCGCTGCCTGCACATGGATGGAGTTAAAACGAGCAGAAGCTGACAATCACATTTCATATTCTCCTTCATGTGCTTTCTCTCTCTCGAGCAAACCAACAGCTGCTGAGCACTCAGGAGCACAGTGAGTATGTTCTTTGTTTTGTTTTTTAAAAAACATATTACAGTTACATTCTTGTAACTTGATGTTTGGTGTACGGTGAGACACACTTTCTTAGCTGTAAGTCACACTTTGGGAGTTTGTTTTCACAGCCAGAAGTTGGAAATGACGGAGCTGACTGACATTTTTTGCAGCATTTACTCAAAAAATCAGATCTGTGCAAGTATGCAAGGCACTAAAACTCAACTTAGAAGAGGATTTATTGCCTTGATGCTGTAAATAGAAGTGGCATTTTATGTTTCCGTCCATCTACGACGTGTCTTTGACAGATGACAGGGACTTGCACAGTGGAAACACTGCACGTACACCATGATAACAAGGCTGCAGCAACATTACAGCATGTTATGATCTGTCAACGTTTACTGATATCTCATCAGAGACAACATTCAGGGCATTTTCTTCGCCATGCTCAGCAGGCAGTGATATATATATATATAAAACTATATGCTCACAGAGGCATCTGAACCACAGCCACTTTTTAAAATCTGAAATTAGACAAAACGACAGAAGAGAAACTTTTCAGTCTGAGAGCCACTTTAAGTCCTCAGACAGTGAATTATGTGAATTATGGGCTGACGTTATGTTTCAGTGAATCCATGAGAGATCATTTTCAATACAGCGCATGGTCTCTCGCTTTGAAGTCGATGTTATATTATGCCTCGTAATGTGATCATGAATCCTCAACGCAAATACCCTCTCTGAGACTTTGGATCACTGATATATCATACCTAATAGATCACCCCCCTCCTCTCCCTCCTCCAGGTAATTGAGACTGTAATGAGATGAACTAATGACTTTCTCCCCCCCCGCTCTAACTGCCAACTGCTGTCTGACTCCCACCCCCCCTCCACAAAGCAGGGTCCGCAAACTAATTATAAGCTGCTATCCTCAGGTGTCTTCATATGTAATGTGTTTGAGATACATATCCTAAAAGGTCGAAGGTCCCAGTCCCCACCAGCAACACTATTTCCCAGTGGACCAGTTGTTACACAAAGAGATCTTCAATCAGGGTTTAGACCTGACACAAATCTAGTGACGGATGTGCTTTGAAAGTGTAAGTAGGATAAAAGATATTTTCACAGCTATTCACAGT
The DNA here is from genome assembly GCF_000972845.2 of Larimichthys crocea. NCBI lineage: Eukaryota > Metazoa > Chordata > Actinopteri > Sciaenidae > Larimichthys > Larimichthys crocea. The sequence goes on from NC_040025.1 coordinate 11,646,092, forward strand.
CCAATCCACACTCTGCAAACATGTTTTAAATAAACTCCAGTTTGTATCACGTGGCCTGTGAAATCCTGTGTCATTCAAGCACAGCCCGTCAAGCATCTCGTCTTATTTCTCTTGGATGTAAGCTCACTTCACATCCTCAAAGGAAGCCCTGTGCGACTGTTTGTCTGCTCCATTTATTCCATCTCATCAACTCACTCACAGTCTAATAGCGTTAAGAGTGGAGTGGAGTTCCTCCAACCCTTCGCCCATCTTTTGATCATTCACTGCTTGTACCTTCTGTCACCTCGTCCTCGCGGGGACCTTGCACTCGAGCAGAGATCCTTTGAAAACACTCAGAGTGACAGACAGTCCACTGGTCCTCACCGGTATGAGCTGCTGCCTGCCTGCCTGCACACACGCTGCCACTTTTATCAGCTGCAGGAGCGATTAGGTGATCGGATGCTTGAGGCAGAAAGTGAGTGTTAGTTAATGCACACAAACAACATGGAGAATAATGTTATGTAATCTTTACATAATCAAGTTAGTCCAACACTTGAGTGTACAATCATCCACTTAAGCCTGGAAGAGAGAGAGAAAAAAGCATATTCTATACAGTGAACACAAGCTGTTAAATGAGGAAGATGGAGGGATGTTTTGTGGGCTGGTTAAATATGAAATGTCACAGTTTGCAGGGCTAAGAGGACGAGGGAGTGCTGAGGCATAATGTCGAGCGGCGGTGCAGAAATGTGGGGATGTGGTGGGTTGGCTCAGCTTTAAGAGGACGGACAGTGAAGGGGACGGGACAGAAAGTGACAGAGGTGTGATGCTTCTAATTAGCTGGAGACGTGAAGTATCACCTTTAAAAAGGTTGCTGTCTTTGTGATTTTAAAACACGATCACGATGTGCTGAGACGGATGCATACAAACCGGATATAAAATAAACAGCTCTTAGCACTTCCATAGCCCATTACTGAAGTGTATTATCTCCATGGCACACTGCGGTGGACCACAGACCACAGAGTTTTTTCTTTTTTGTCCTGGAGCTAGAGCTTCTTCCAGGAATTTTTCAGTATGCATTAAAAACCGCCCACTTACTGTACGACCAAAGAGAAACGTTTGTGTTTACAACTGTTCCTGCTGGAGTTACTGTAAGGGAATGTCTTCAGGGGGTTGGAGCTGCTTCAGTATTTAACCAGATTTCAGAGAGAAAGTGTGTGGGGGAGCGAGACCATCTCTGGAAACACCGACCTCTTACAGTCCATTAGAGAGCAATGAGCTGTTATGGGAGGAGATATTGGTTGTTGGGAAGAACAAACGGACATCGTGTGGTCTCTGATTGGACATTTAGTCTGAGGTAGAGTACCGGATAAGTTCCACTTTCATGTGACAGCTGTCATTTTGTAACAGTGAGACATTATGAAGAATAAATATGGGTGCAAAGAAAAAAGACTCAGTCACCGTGAAGGTTAACAGCTGTGAAATGTTTCACTTTCACTGTGAGTGTCTGAGCTTCACATTTTCATCAGAAACACTGATCACCCACTTAATTTCCATGTGTTTGTGTTTCGTGGACGGACCAGAGTTGAATTGCAAATCGTGGATTCGTGGAGACAGATTGGGAAAAAAAAATCTGTCCAACTCTGATTCTTTGTAAATGACACGCTGCAAAATATGCAGCCATAAATAGCAATCGTCAGTAAATGAGCTGTCCGTGTCTCACATTCTGCACGTGTTCATTTTTTTATCAATCAGAATCATCCATCAGGAACGTTCCCTGCAGGCCGATAACTTAAATATTACATCAACCCCGTCTTCAACTTCTGAAAGGCTCCAGAGTTCTTCGAGAACTCGCCGTGCTTTGACCTTTCGGTGCTCGTCTCTCATCATCACGCTCATTAAAATCATCCTCAATCAATATTGGTCTCTCCAAAGACTCTTGAGGAGAGGGCTCTGTGGGAAATCGACGCACAATGCAGTAACAGAGACTCACAACCCAGTGACTCACCAGGCAATCTGGAGAACATGCCCTGTGGCTTAGCTGTGATAACGCTGGCACGGATCGAGGCCAGACCTCAGCCGATCTGGTGGGGGAGAAAACAGCCTGCGTTGTCTTTGCGGCGTTTCATCTTTCCTTTTGCGAGATAGACTTCGGGGGCCCCCCCTGAGAGGAGGCACAACAGAAAAGAAAAACAAGAGTTTTTAAAAAATGCTCCTGCGACCGCCGAGAGGCAAAAGCACAATCGGTTTAGAAGGCAAAGTGAGAAATCAAACAGCCTCAAGGGGTTAAGTGTGATTTAATCTAGTAGGAGAGTGGCGTAGGCCTGTGCACGTCCACACTGTGATGCACTGTAGGCGTATTGATAACCTCCGCCGCATGGAGGGAGAATGTGAGAATTTACGGATGCGTAGCAGCAGAAAAGGAGGGACGGGTTTCATTCTTGTGTTTTGGTTTTGTTAGACGAGACAAGTGTTGATTTGATAGCTGCTCTCAAAATGTGTAAAATATTATTTTCTCTGCTCTCTGAACTATTTTAATAATGCTCCTAAATGAATCGCCATCAAGCAGCAGCAGCAGCAGCAGCAGCAGCAGCGTGGGTTAACACAGAGTGTTGAAGAGACGAGGTCGGGGTGGGTTTGCTCTAATTTCACGGGTGGAAGATGGTGCTGACTGTAATCAGCGGCTCACAGAGGCTGACAGTGCAGGTGCCTAATAACCGTTCAGTGACACATCCATGTCCCTGTTTTTAGAAGCCGGGGCCTCCTTCCTGACCCAGAATCCAGGCACTGACATTTTAATTCCTGACTGGCTAACCTGCCTCCCCTTAAATTACTGTAATTGATTAAATTAGTTTGGACACAGGCCACGAGGTCCTCGCTGCACTGGTGATATCCAGTAAACACTTTTCCTCTTTCCTTCTCTTATGTATTGTTCTTTCTCCGTCTAGCTTTCCTCAAACGGCAGAAATATTAGTGTGTAGAACCTGTCTGTGATTACACACCTCAACCAAAAAAACACACACTTCAGTGTTTTTAAATATAGATTCTTCAGTAGCTGCACAAAGCAGTTACATCAGTGAATTATCTAACAGCAGCCAGAATAACATCAGGCTATTATTCATAATTCCCAGACTGCTGTGGGTAACAGATGTTCATGCACACTGTCGGGAGTGAAATTGTTATCCCTCGATGCCTGATGCATCCAGATCAGTGATCGTGTTTAATGATGCATAAATGACATATTCATATTCTGCTATAAGATCATGACGTGTTGGTTTTTTTTCTAATGTCAGAGGTGACAAAGCTTTAATTTAATGTTCAGTGCTCTCCTGGGAGCTTTGTGCAAATAATACTGATTTATTATCTCAGAGGGAAGAAATGTGTTTTCTATTGCAGCACAACTTTTGTCAGGTTTGACCTTTTGATCACATTGCTGCCGTGCGATACATCTCATGTCCGTTCACTAATTACTAATCTTAGCTCAGCATAAAGACTGAAAGCAGGTGGAGACAGTGAGCAAAGTTCTACAAAGTTACAAAGCAACTCTAGAGCTCACTAACATTTCATGCATTGTTTGTTTATTCAAAACCAAGAACTGAGGGATCTGATGACTTCCTCCAGTCTTGTGATCACAGTGAGGTTGCAAGACAGGCTAGCTGTTTCCCCCTGCTTCCAGTCTTTATGCTAAGCTAAGCTAATTAACACCTTGGCTGTTACTTGGCTGAGTGGTATCAATCAGTCGTCATCAAACTCTCGGCAGAAAAGCAAAAACAGCCTAAAATTATTAATTCATTGATAGAAAAAAATTTTAAAAAATGAGCAACTGTTCCTTTAAGAGCATGTTTTTACATTATGTGTATATTCAGGATGTTTTCTGCCCCCTAGTGGCCAACAATTATGTGTATATTCAGGATGTTTTCTGCCCCCTAGTGGCCAACAATTACTTAATGTTTGTACTTTGTGACTGTCACATAATGTTAATAACTGTCTGTAACAGGGTGTGTGACACAGGTAGACACGAGCAGGTAGCAATCAGCGGTCTGTTATACTGACAGAAGTTTGATGAAGCTTGGTTTGGATGAATGAATGAATGATTCATCTCACAGCAGTCCATATGTTTGTGAAGGTTTGTAATCCACTGTGACTCGTCGTAGACTCTACAAGGGTTGTGCAAGCTTTAAGAAAGTATAAGTTTTGTGTTTTTAACGAACACTGTGATGTTAGTTACTGACAGAATGTCTTCATCGCTCATATTAATCTGTGCTTTCTTGGATCTTTACAACATCAGAACAGAATTTTTCAGTCAGGTCTCATGTTTTGGTTTCATTTCTTCAGTGAGTGGGTTGTTTGCATACGGCTGCGCCCCCTCCATAACGATGAGTGGCCATTAAAATTAAAATGCAAATGATCTAAGTGCCTCCTGCTGCTGATGTTAAAGTAACGGCCCATACGAGGCCACATGAGAGACTAATGTGTTCACTCTCTGTTCACAGTGTGATGGTGGCAGACTGAGCACAGGGATGTGAGCAGACCAGTAAAGATGACCCTGTTGGCGGGCGATGGCTCCGACTATGACTACAGTGCCCTGAGCTGCGCCTCCGACACCTCCCTCAACGCACCACCCTTACAAGAGGAGGAGGCTCAGAAGGGAGCCTTCTACAAGAGGGCCCAGCGGGCCCCTGAGATCAACGCCCTTCACGATGACACGCTGCTGTCCAGCGCCCGTAAACTCCACGCCATCATCAATGTGGGTGGCCTACGTTACCAGCTGCCTTGGACCACCTTGGAGGACTTCCCCCTGTCTCGCCTGGGCCAGCTGCACCTCTGCAGCAGCTTTGATGAGATCATGAGTATCTGCGACGACTATGACGTTACCCACAATGAGTTCTTCTTCGACCGCAGCCCCTGTGCCTTCCGTACCATCCTGACCTTCCTGCGGGCGGGCAAGCTGCGGACCCTCAGGGAGATGTGCGCCCTCTCCTTCAGAGAGGAGCTGCTCTACTGGGGGGTCCCCGAGGAGAGCCTGGAGTGGTGCTGCCGCCGGCGTCTGCTGCAGCGCGTGGAGGAGTTTGAAGCGATGGAGAGGGCAGAGGAGGAGGAGGAACTCCTGGAGGATCTGTTGGATTCAGACAGTGGCCACAGGGAGCACCCGGCGGAGTCCAGACTCAATCGGTGCATGGGCAAGCTGAGGGACATGGTGGAGAGGCCTCACTCAGGCCTCCCCGGGAAGATCTTCGCTTGTTTGTCAGTGTTGTTTGTCACCATCACTGCCATCAACCTGTCCATCAGCACCATGCCTGCGATGAGGGAAGAGGAGGAGGCGGTGAGTAGACTAATGAGTTTTAACACACAGCCACATGGAGGGGGGAGAAAAGTTACCGCAAACATGAACACGGGGCCAAGAAGTCAAGAAGTGTTTTCATGTCAGTGAGGAGAAGTGAAAATGAAGACATGACCCAACACAACTTCATTGTCTTCCAAGTGTTTACAACCGAACCCAGCAGCACCGCGACCGACTGGTGAGCTGTGTTTAAAAGCTGAGCGGAGGTAAACTGTCGCGTCATTTTGAAAAGCAGTCATTAAAGACAGTCTAATGATGGCGTGTCTCATCCGTCAAACCTCCCTGCTGCAGCGAGACAAGGGAGTCTGCCGAGGGAGCCGCCGAAGAAATATCTGAAGACGCCTCAGTCTGCTTCCATGAAATGCTTTCATTATTTTGTCTGACTTCAATCACAACCGTAATTAGCACTTTTTTATTTTTTAAAACTCAAATCAAAGGAAAGTGGAATATTTGAGCCACACGCATCAGAGTAAAAAAAAAGAACTGATTCATTTCCCTTAAATGCTTTTTTGATGAAATTTCTACTTCCACGCAGAGGTGGAGAGCAACTGCAACCACTTCTCTTTCCATTTTAGAAACAATGTTTCGGTGTTTTTTTTTTCACAATGTTCAACCCTCACTTGTTCTTGTATACACTCAGGAAATGAAGTACAGATACTAAACATGTGCTGCTGCAGGTGGGAGGAGGCCAACACCAAAAATCTCAACGCTTCTTTTTATTTTTATTTTTTTTATTTCAAACTAAACACATTTTGTGCTGCAGCTGCTGACTCAAGTTTCAGAACCAGCAGGTTCACGTGTACTGTCGTACTGGGAAAACACAAAGTTGCACTGGTGTTCAAATCAAAAGACTTGTACTTTGTGAAGTTACAGTATCATGTTTGCCCTGACACTGACGCTTCGTATTCACACCTCACTCCTCTCAGTATGTCTGAATTAAGCAGTTTAATTAAAAGTGCCAGTAATCGCGTGCTAACAGCTCCGCCGCCTCTAGTTTTTCTTGCAGCCGGATGAACAAAGTGTTGCATTAACAGTGTGTGTGTGTGTGTGTGTGTGTGTGTGTGTGTGTGTTCCAGTGAGAGCAGGTTTACTGGAGTTTTCAGGTGCTTCCACTCCAAACCAATCTCCTGCTCTGTGGGAGTGTGTTTCGTAATGTTTTTAACTGATATGGATTCATGTAATATTTGCTTTGAGATGCTTTGATCCGTCTCTGCCACGTCATTAAGACTAACACTCAGAGAAAACATGCATCATGAAGCACAGTGTGGATATTTGAATATATTTGATATTCCTAAAACTAAATATTTCATCTCCTTATCTTGTCGGCTGTAGAAATATTTTGCACCTTGATGTCTTCAACGCTGCAGCATCCCATCGTGTCGGCTCTTGGATTTCATGTTGAAATGCTTCCCTCTAGTGACTGCAGCTGCCACTCACACTCACGCTCACCTGTGTGTCTCTTTATTTACCAGGGCACGTGTTCCCAGATGTGCTACAACATCTTCATCGTGGAGACGGTTTGCGTGGCCTGGTTCTCCCTGGAGTTCACCCTGCGCTTCATTCAAGACCGAAGCAAGCTGACCTTCCTCAGACAGCCCCTGAACCTGATAGATGTGGTGGCCATCCTGCCGTACTACATCACCCTGGTGGTGGACAGCACCTCCAAAGGGGAGAAGAGGCTGGGCTCCGGCAGCAGCTACTTGGACAAAGTGGGCTTGGTGCTGCGCGTCCTCAGAGCCCTGCGCATCCTCTATGTGATGCGTCTGGCTCGCCACTCGCTCGGCCTGCAGACTCTGGGCCTGACAGCACGCCGCTGCACGCGGGAGTTTGGACTGCTCCTCCTCTTCCTGTGCGTGGCCATCGCACTGTATTCCCCTCTGCTGTACTTGATTGAGAACGAAATGGTCACCACGCAGGAGTTCACCAGCATCCCCGCGACCTACTGGTGGGCTGTCATCACCATGACGACAGTGGGCTACGGGGACATGGTGCCGAGGAGCATCCCGGGCCAGGTGGTGGCTCTGAGCAGCATCCTGAGCGGGATCCTGCTCATGGCCTTCCCCGTCACCTCCATCTTCCACACCTTCTCGCGCTCCTACGTGGAGCTGAAGCAGGAGCAGCAGAGGGTGCTGCAGAGGAGGACACACTTTCTGCTGCGGAGCCGCATGGCCGGCCTGGGCAGCAACCTCTCCCTGGAGAGTGACATGCTCTTCCCTATGGGGACTGACTCCAGAGACCTGGACGACTGAGACTGTTCTATGGGGACTGACTCCAGAGACCTGGACGACTGAGACTGTTGGGAAGCCGGAAAATGGACAGAAAGACACAAGAAAGAGTGACAGAGAGAGAGAAAAGGGATTTATTTTCTTCCCAGAAATGCAGCCTTGCTGTGTAGCAGTGTACTTTTGGATAAACAAATGCAGCCTTGCTGTGTAGCAGTGTACTTTTGGATAAACATTAAGAATACACAGAAAAAAGGGGATTAGTATTCGTATTAAACAAATATTTTCATCAAAAAACTTGATTATCTTTGGATAAAATCCATTTTACAACAAATACAAGTCCAATTTCCAGACACAAAGTATATTTGAGCACAACGACAGTATTATAAGTCACATATTAAAACACATTGTGTGAAATATGATTGATGGGCACAAGCACGGCGTCTTTATGAACATAGTGGTGACTTTTTTCATGGATTTGTTCAGTGTCACGTCATGGAAGATGCTTCTGTCGAGTCCCTCTAAGCTCAGAAGGTGACCCCTTAATTAATATGTTTCACTCCTTCACATTCACCCTCCCCCCTCTGGCACTGTCGGCATCCGCATATTAATCATGATGTATTAACTGTCCTTCTTCTACTCCTCGAGGCTCTATATGCAATTTTCTGAAAACTTTTCGGACGTTGACGGTAACATTACTGTGCTTGTAAGTACTGCGGTTGCTGTGCATAGCTGTTTCTAATTATTATTGCTCTCCTTAAAGTGGATTTAAACTCAAATGTGTCTCGCTCCTTTATTTTTAACTTTTAACTTCACACTGTACAGCTACAGAAGTACAATGTCACAACAACAACACAAACAAACAAACACCATATGTGAAATTAGTGATCACTGAGTACAGTTTGGAGGTTTGTGTACTACCGCAGTGTTTCTATTTTTAAGCACACCTTTACATCTTGTGTCCGACAGATTTATGATAAGCTACTGACTGATCTGTTGTTAAGGATTACCCAACAACATAATTGAACTGATTGATTAATTTGATTTATTTAAGCATCTTGCAAAGTCGGTAACAACAACCAGGATGGTCACATGACAAATTCACAAAGAAAATATTTCAGTTTGCAGAATATGAACATCCTCTTATGAAGAGTACTGTGTCTGTCTCTGTGTTCACCTTCTATCTCAGCCAGGTACAACAACAAAACATCTGATAATACAATGTATGATATGATATCATAGAAACTCAACGTGACGCACGATACTGCACAGATCCAACATTCTGTGCAGCAAAACACTTTGTAAGATACAGTACTGTATGAGCAACAGGCCTGACACGACACTGTCTGTGATGCAGCACTTTTCCAATGACTGCTGAGAGTTTTATAATATGCAGAACAAGTTCATTCATGTGTGCTATGGGCATCATTCAGACAGCAGGGGGCAGCATTGTGTCACCAAAGGGGAGAAGAAGCACAAGGCACACACTGTATGATTCTTATTTTACCACACAGTGACATAAATGTGAATAAAAATAAACGATAAAATATGTTTATTATATATTGTAGTGCTCTCTAGCTCAGGAGCTGTAACTCCTCTGTGTTGCATTTCATTTAAGCCGCACACTGTGTCTTAATAAACTTACTTAGTCACAGATTCTGATTATTAATACAAAAAATAAACCAACTTATAAATCATGATGTGTCGTTATGAATGAAGCAGCAGCAGTACATATTCAAACTGACACGTTAGTCCTGCTTACACGTGAATCCATCACTAATTATTATATATTATATATAATAAACATTATTCTGAAACAGGCCATTCTACACAATGAGCTCATTTACTTTGGTACTTTTTGTTTTGTTTTGGTAATACTTATTTGACTTTTGAAGTATTTTTAACACAGCTTAGTTTCAGTTTTATTTAGTTTTATTCCGTTTTTAAGAGCACCTGACATAGAAGATTTAAAAAAAAAATAGCTGAAGAAATTAAATACAATAACATTCTGAGCGGGAGTGATATAAATAAAATATAACAAAATAAAATAGAAATATGTGTACTGGTGTGAGGTATATACATAGGATATAAGGATATAAATAGGACTATATAAATCCATGAAGGCTGAGGACAGGTCTGGGGACAGGTCTGAGGCTCAGTCCACGTTTGAACCTGCGCCCAGGTGAGGAGGGACCTCCACGAGACACCATTCAACTAAAAGCTGGCGTCAGACGCCGACCAATCAGAGCTCGACAATCCCCAGCCCCCTCCTCCCCTCCCCTGCCTCTTTATACCTCAGCCAGTCCGTGTTTTGGTCCTGGTCTGATCTGATCGGGTTGTTCGGCGCACAGACAGCAGCTGACTGTCGGCTTGTTGCAGCACTTTTTTTTATTTATATATATATACATATGTGATTGAGCATTGGTCCCGGAGCCTGGAATGACTCATCCCCCCGTCATGACCTCACCGGGCCGCCCCTCCAGTTGAATGGGATCCCTCATCGCCTGTCTGTCGCTTGTTTTTGGCACCGACTGTCTCCACCGTCGCCGCTCCTGCTCCTCCTGCTCCTCCTGCTCCTCCTCTTACTGCTTCTTCTCCTTAAACCCTGATTTTTTTGGGGGGTGGGGGGATCTGTGAGCTTTCGCTTCATGTGATCACTTCATTCATGGTTTTCATGTGAATTCTGTCTGATCGGCAGAAGAGCGACGACGCCAAATCTCCAGCAGCCTGCGCGTCAGGGGTGAGTCTCCTAAACTTGTTATTTCAGTGAAGGAGTGAGGAGTGGAGTAATGACAGCAGAGAGGGGGGTTCATTAAAGAAAGATTGTTTCCAGACATAAATCCTAACTCTACATGTGTGTGACCTGCCTGCTCTTTGGTTAATAATGATCACTGTCATTTCCAACACCCAAATCACCGGTTACAACTGTAACAGCAGCTCCAGCAGCCTGAGAGTTACTGTACAGTGACTCATCAGAGGTTTTTGTTAAAGCTGCAGCTGCTGCTCTGCTCTGCAGCACCTTTTCTTTAAAAAACAAAAACACTTTGCACTGTGTGCATATCCTCAATCCTCAATCTGAAGAGAAATGCCTCCCCTGGGTGGAATCAGACTGAAACCTGGCACCTCTCGTTGCTCTGCAGTGAGTTTTTATTTTATGGGCTACCTGCTGTACTTTGTGTTTTTATGAGAAGATCAGAGCCGATATATGTTTTTGCTTTAGATTTTCTTTTTTTGTTCATTTACTCCTAAGACGCCACAGATTTTCCCTTCCTGGGATCCCACACACTTTTTTAAAGGCGCCTGTCATATGCTTAGGATTAGTCTCTCCCACTCCACATGACTCAAAGGCCCAAATATTGACTTTAATGTGGTGCTAACTAATAATAGAAAAAAGTCGAGGTATGCACAGACCTCAGAGTAATTGCACGGTCTGTAATTCATCGAGGTGAGCCCACGTCCTTGAATATACATACATACATGCAGGGCTATATTCTTCCATATTGTTTGTGTGTTAACATTGTGACCATTCATTAGCCTGTATACACTGTACACACACCGGCAGTCCTGACTCCTCGTGCCAGACTTGCTGATCCAGGATCAGGATCAAACCCTCATTCTGCATCTAGACCTCTCTTAAGATTTTGCTCCCAGGCAGTTTGTCAAAGTGTGACACATTTGCTTTTTCACGACAGTTGAGCTCTCGTCGCACGCAAACACACACATGAACCTGCCGGACTGCTATTGCAGCATCTGCCTAAAATATTCACCAGAGAGGCATCAATACATTATTTTTTTTGTAATAAACACAAAATTGCTATTACATTAGATTATCAGTCTTGTGTTTGACTAATCCCCTCCCCTTAGATTCAGCTTGTTTTTGTGTTCTCAGTGTGTTTTCCTGAAGGAATTAGGATGTTTTCGCAGCAAAGCGGGCAAAATATTTATATTCCATCTCACGGATTCACCTCCCCTTAAATTCTGTTGCAATGACGTGCGAAGTGACGCTGCGTTGGGGATGGAGTTCTGTGTAAGACGCCCCGGGGACATGCACGATTTGTTTACGCGTTATCCTGCTCAATAGAACGCGCTCACAAAGGGACACACTGACACACTGATACACAAGATAAAATGTTGCCGGCGTCCATCATCATTAGAGTTCTGCACCCAGCACAAGTGCTACGAGATGGCCCTTTGTACTTCCTAACCGCCAGATTTCAGACCTCCACAGAGGGGACCTAATGCTCCTTGGAATCCCATGAATGCCTCCCAGTGAAAGCCGTAGATGTTTATGTCAGCTCCAATGAGATTGGTTGGAAAGTGGCTCTCGAGAGCCGAAATTCCTGCTAATTGGCAACGTGGCTGTGGACTTGTGCCCCCCCCTCTTTTGTTCCTCGCTTATACTGGAGTGGTCTGTCTGTCAGGGTGATACACTGGCCCTGGCATCAATGAGCTGCTTGTTCCCGGCCCTGGAGGATCGGTCGGCGGGTTTTTTTAAGACAAATCACTTCCACTTTTCAAAATTGCCTTTTGTGCACCTTTTTCAGAAAGATGGAGAGGAACCATTTAAAGGGTTTCTCAAGCTTAAGCGTTTCGATAGTGATGTGCAATATTTGTGAACTGAGCAGCTGGAGCTTGGAGCTCTGCTGAGTTCATCATTTGATCCAGTGAGTGCCCCACTTTCCTTTAGGACAGATGAACTGGCATCGAGCACTGAGGACATATTGTGATTGTTTGTGATACTATAAAGAGGAACTGGCCTAACTGGCCAGAGGAACAGGGAGGCCTCATATTGCAGGACAGAGGGCGACTGTAAACGAGTCGTGGGCTCTGGTAGTAGTCGTAACTGTGAGCTTGAAACAACACACTATTCCCTTTTGGCTTTTTGGAGTACTCGACAAACAAAACACTTCTTCGGTTTGCCAACGAGATGTGCCATACACTCCGGAGAGAACGGGGGTTCGTACACATGGAAAGGGGGGGCACGGGATTTGTGATGGCTTCCCGCTGACAAAGGCCTTTGAATTTTTTATGTGGCAGATACTAAACCTCTGTCGCTCTGGCCCAGATTTTAGGGCTAATTAGTGCCCGGCTACTTTTCAAGGGCACGGGAATGCCGGTGCCACCTGTTCTCGGATCTCAGATCTCTCTCTGGTCCTGTCGGTCTTTATCTGTCTTGTTTGTCCTAGTTTTGTGTCAGTCATTGTTCTTTTTTTTTTCTTCTTTCTTTACAACCTAAAGGTTTGTGTTTCACTTCCACACTAATTCCACTTTGTAGCCCCACGCTGTATTCTGATACTGCACGAATCAGTAACCGCAGGAGAGAAGTAGATGTGTGCCCTGTAGTCTCAGTCAAAGGCGGCTGAATGATAAGGATGCAGAAGTGACATATCCCTCCGAGTCAGAGAGGCTTGTGCTCTGCTGGCCATTTGAATGAAGTATCTGATAGTGGTTTGATACAGACAAACAGAGGAGGGCTTGTATCCTCCCAGGATCCCCGGCCACTTCCTGTCCCTCTGCTCTGGGAACGGGCCAGGGTGACACAGGCCACGCATCTCCCTCTCAATCCACCCACTGTTGTTGCTTGTGTGGAAAAGCGATCGCTCTCACACCCTCATTCCCGTCGCTCCGCGCACATTTTCTCCCGACAGGAAAAGCGTCTTTGGCATTTAGAGAGATGCCTCTGTGTGTGGCTTTGTGTGCGGGCGCAGCTGTGCGAGCCCCCGGTCAGGATGATGAGATGCTGCTCGCTGCCCCCCTCCTCTTAAAACGTCAGGCTCTCCATCCATTCGAGAATAACTGTGGTGTACGTTGACGTTCATGCAGATCGTGGAGAGATGATCCGACCTCGTCAGGCTCTACCTCTTTAGAATCTGATAGAACCAGATAACGGGAACATATTTGCGTGGAGTTTCCTAATCAAAGCATCTGTTAAGGGATGTGAGTTCACAGTGAGATTTCAGATCCTCTCGTGACAGAGTCATGTGAGGCGTTTGGGAACTTTTCATCATTTACAGCTCCTTTTTCTTATAATATATAATCATATCTTTGGCTTTCTGACTGTTGGTTGGTCAAAACAAGCGTTGAATTAAAGCAGAACAAACATCTGCAGCCTTTACATGCTTGATTTATGTAAATAGTTTAGATCCGTGGTCTTTCATCGATACTAACGGTGCAGTGAAGTCATGTTTTCATCACCTCGTGTCACAGGATGAGTATATTATATCTGTAGGAGGTTGCTAAACAATACCAGTGACTCAGTCATTACTTTGCCAAGCGCTGTGATTTCTCACTTTCGTATTTAGTTTTACAGCTCGGCGTCTGTTTCCAGCCAAACATTCTGCTCGTTGATCTTTGTAAAATATGTTTTTCCTGAATGTTACTTTCCACCTACTTTCGTTCAAAGCTGTTAAATAAAGTGCAACTGTTCTTGTTCTTGGCGTGTAAAGTCAAATGAAAATCATCATAATCTGTCATCTCAGCTCTTTCAAACATGACTTTATGGCTCATTCCCGGCCAGTAAACCTGCATCAAACCACTGACAGAGGTTGTAGGAAGTTCAGGACGTGCTTCCCCGTCAGCTCTAACCTCTGGTGTCACCCCTCTCTGACCCGATGCGATGTTACAAAACCCTTTTGTATCTTACATAAAGCTCTAATCACACCACCGGCTCTCTGTACTGATTGCCTCGCAGTCAGCGCGTCACCGCCCCACTGAGTTTCGATTTGAATATTGAAATCAGGGCCTTCCGAACAAAGGGGTGGTTTTTTTTTTTTTAAAGAGATGGAGGAAATCACTCCCGTGTTGAGGGGTCTCGCCCTCCAATCTGTTATGGAAATGTCATGGCTGGGAGCGAGTTATGTTTCGATGATGAAGCGTGACACGGGCACATTTTAACCGGCAAACCCCGGTGGGTGTTTCTGCTCTTATTTGTCTATCTTTAAGGAAGCAGAGGGCATCAGTGCTGGGATTCTTTGTGTCTTGTTTTCGGTTTGAATGCAGCCAAAGCAGTGATAGAAATGTCGATACAGCACGCTTTATTTATACTTCTGCATCTGCACATAAACACAGAGTTTTGTGGGATTTGTCCACTCTTGAATATTCTGTTTTTGTCAGCTTAGACAACCTCTGCGATTGTTTAAGAATATATATATATATTTAAAATGATAATAACAGATGTTCTTGGAGACACAGAACTCAGCTGATGATCCGCCGTCCTCGCCGTGAATTTAATTTCGTGTTGACAATAAGCACAATCTGCTCCGCGGCGCGTGTCACGACCTTGACTCACATTCTTGCACTCACAACGTTGGCTGCTCCATGTTGCTTTTTCCTTTCCTGCTGACAGACGCTGAAGGGGGGAATGTGATGTGTTTTAAAGGGGTGGGTGGCATGGGCAGACGCCCCCCCCCCGCCCCCGGTGTGGACGGTGTGTCTCTACCTGCTCCCCTCGTGCATTCCTGCTTTGGGCTGTGCGAACAGGAGAGGAGTTGAAACTCGCCTGTTCCTCCTGCTCTGCATTCCTCAGCCATGACTGGAGCTCGGTCGCTGTGCTGCAACAAACCTGGGAATGCCACAATGCACACGCAGACACAGGCACGCACACCTGGCTCGCTTTCGCATATTCGAACATGTTTACTGTTTCTATATGTGCTGTTTTATTTGATTAGCTGAACATCTATGTGTCGTACATACATATACATACATATTCCCTTGTGGGGTTTGGGCCTTAGATTTCTGGGCTGCGGGGCATTCTCTCTCCGCCTTGCTGTACAGATGAGTTCAGTTAAATGGTGAATGCCCGTAGTTACTGAAGCATGAAGCACTTGGGAGTCTCTGTGGACTTCAGATCAAATGCTGCCCCCCTTTTGAAATGTGATGAGAGGATGTGACTTTGCTATCACAGAGCTCGAGTTCACTTGAGGCGACGTATAGCTGCTCTGAAGCCCGTATGATGAGATCTGAGGTGCGTTTCTGATGCTGATGCGTCTCCAGCGTCTTTGCCGTGTAGCGTCTGTCCTTATGGAATGTTCCCCCACCTCTTTGAGTCGGCTAATATTTGAGGAGCAGCAGAAAAAAAGGGATGTTTTTCCTCCTCACGTGACATGTGGTTGACACATCAGAGGAACTGAAATCCTTTATTTCCACCATTCCCCTCTGGAAATCTCCTGAAAGGATTGGAGAAACGATGACGGGGAGGGCGGTGTACACCGAGTGTGAGGGAGTAAGACTTGGGAGCGGGGGGTATAAAGGAAGCCAAAGCCCTTGAGGATTATCTTTTTCTCCTCCTCCCTCCATCTCGCTCCTTCTCTCTCTCTTCTCTTGCTTCTTGTTTGAACACATGACCACATGCTCATCCGTCTCAGTTCGCATGCAGGAGGAGAGGAGGATGTCGTCGGCCAGAAGAACCTGGATGTTTGTCTAGAAGCTGTGAGAGCAGATTTCAACCAATGCAGTCTGTTTAACACGCCACAGAGGAACAATGTGTGACCTCTCCCACTGTTAATACAATACAGTGAACACCCTGCAGGTCCATTCATGGCAGTCATGGTACTGTGCATGCCTCAGATGCCTCAGATCTCATAGATTTCCAGCAGGAGAGATGTCTGCTGCTGCTGCTGCTGCTGGATGTATGTCTGCATTCAGTGACAAGAGAACAGCTGAGCGACTTTAGGGCCATAAAACAGAGCATGTGTTCCACCGTGAGCTTCATCTGCTCGTTCCCTCATCGACGCAAAGCTGTAAAATGTTGGTTAACTATCGGTTAATGTGCTGGAATTTATCTGCTGTTTTGCAACAAGCCCGATGAGCTAAGCGGAGGAAATTACAGTAATGTCTTCTGTCTGTCTCGTCTAACCAAACGCCCGTCACACCCAGTCTTAGGGAGGTTAGCTCTGTTAAGTCAGGTGAATACTTTTTGTATAAATAAGTATGTGAGCGCTCGCTATGAAGGGAACGTTTGAAAAAAATCTCCAAAGTGAGACAGACAACCACAGGTACACCCGCGCTCTCTTACTGTATGATGTGTCATGTGACAGGGATTTTCAGAGAAACAAATCAGTGCATCACATGTTTTTAGATGCGTGTCACCGTGATGTGGCCTCTTCTTCTCCATTTTTAATCACAGCGTGTGATGCATGTGGAACTGGGAAGTGTCGGGTTCAAGTGTTTTGCGTTCAACTGCGTGGGCTTCGACATAATGTAAGGGATGCAGGGCGGGTGGAGCTGGCTCCAGATCAGCTGAAGAAGGAGGAGATTACTGGAGATGAATTAAAAACTGAGGCTCTCTCTTTTGCTCTTCTAAAGAAACGGATCAGCACTTCTCTTCGCTCTCTTGTCGGGGGTTAAATGAAAACATGAAGGTCATATCTTCAATATGAGCCTGTTACCTTAGCTTAGCATAAAGACTGGAAACAGGGGGAAACAGCTAGCCTGGCTCTGTCCAAATGTGAGAAACAAACACCTTTTTTGTGTAATTAACAATTATTTATTCAATATTTTTGTTTAATGTTAATCTACACAAAGTGTGAGAGCAACAATTTGTCAAAGTCACTGCTCCCGGGCCGAGAAATAGTCCCCGAGTAAAAGCATAAATTCTTGTTTTTACACTTCAGACAAAGCCGAGCCAGGCTTTATGCTGAGCTGCTGCCATGCAGACATGAAAGCGGTGTCGGTTTTCTCATCTAACCCTTGTGACGAGGAAGCAACTGACTAAATTCTCCAAAATTCTCATCAGTTCCTTTTTAAACAGAAACGATTCATCGGGTCTCTCCCTTCCCTTCGTTGCTGCTTCCGTTTGCAGAAGCCAAGACGTCACCTCATCATCAAAAAAAAAAAAGGCCCAGATATTTATTTATATTTTCTTACTGATCCTCAACCCTAAAATAATTTGATGTATGTCATACTCAGATTAGGAACAAGGGATAACAGAAAAGCTGCAGTCGGTGCCAGCAGTGTTTGTTTCTCTGTAAGCGCGTCCAGCTGCCCGGAGATGTCATGATGTTTTTTTTAATTTAAGGTCACGTTTAGCTGTGGCATTCGGCAAACAGAAGGTGATGTGAACATACCAGTGGTGAGCACTGCACACACACACACACACACACACACACACACACACACACAGTGTGGAAGGGATAAGAGCTCACAGCCTCTGATCCTATTAGAAAAGCGAAAGCACTGCAGGCTCCTGAGAGGCTGAGAAAACGTGTAAACACTGTGTTTTTATGGCATGACCGAAAACACCACAACGTAAAGAATCTCTTCAGGAGATCTCACCTTTCTCCCTCTGTCTGTTCTCTCCCTCTCCTCCCTCTCCTCCCTCCCTCTCCTCCCTCTCCTCCCTCTCCTCCCTCTCTCCCTCTCCTCCCTCTTGTTTTCTCCCAAACTCTTTCAGGAAGTGACAGACGTCCCACATAATTTAGAGAGACGGAGCTCTCTGCTAATCTTTGCCTTTTTCTTCATCAGAGAGGCATGCAAGCGTTCTCTCCGAGTGTTTTGGCCCAGAAAGTGTGTGTGTGTGTGTGTGTGTGTGTGTGTGTGTGTGTGTGTGTGTGTGTGTGTGTGTGTGTGTGTGTGTGTGTGTGTGTGTGTGTGTGTGTGACTATCCTACATCTGTGCAGTTTGTTGGTTTGTGGAATGCTTGGAATCGCCTCCATGGCAACGGCTGGGTTGTGTGTGTGCGTGAGTGAGTATGTATGTGTGTGTGTGTGTGTGGAGTGGTAAATATTGACTTCACCACCTCCCCATCCCTGTGTCTGTCCGTGACAGGAGCAAAGGAGGGAGGGGGGGACTGTGTGTGTGTGTGTGTGTGTGTGTGTGTGTGTGTGTGTGTGTGGATCGGTCGGTACACACTCTTTATCCAGGACTCAGCAAAGTCCTGCCACCGGGGGCGTGTGTTTACCTTCAGGCCTTCGAAACACGGAGGAGCTTTCTGGTTCATGCAGTTTGACTCAGTGTGAACCTGCAGACACAAAAACAGGTGAACTGCCGTGTCACCTCACCTCAGCTCTTTGTAATGATCAACCTAATGGTTGAGTAAATGGGAAGAGCGGCTCGTTGGTCGTTCAGACCCGCGCGGGGGTTTTGCACTGGTGTGCAAACACACGACCCAGCAGCCATTTCCTCTATTCATGTTTGCTGAAAGAGAAGAGAAACAGGACGATGCTCGGCTGCACGCCCTTATTCGCTTTAAAAACCAGGAACCGGCCCACCTGTTGTGGCACATGATGAGAATTAAGTTACTTCAAACTAGTGTGACTATCTGGTGAACGCTTCTGGCTTCTCTCCTCTGTGCTGTGTTCACACAGCAGATGGATTTGTTGAGACAGGATAAATGCTTGGAGGAGCTGCAGCAGTAGTAGTAGTAGTAGTGGTGGTGGTTTGACCGGTCTGTCCTGTCTCGTCATTGCTACGCCCGTGTTGTTTGCAGGCTCCCAGATGGAATGTCATCACAGCGTTGGGACGGATAAGATTAGGGAATAGATGTTGATAATCTGGACAGAACAAGCAGGGCTGCTGGATTATGTTACGACGCAGGAGAGCCAAAGCTCAAAGCCCCCCCCCTCACCCCTCGCCTCTCGTAGTAATTACATAAAGAGCATTGAGATGAAGGAATACATCCAGCAGGCACTCTGCTCACACAGACTTCCTGTCCACTGAACTACATCAGTCCAACGAGACAAAAGGCCGAGGTCTACGAGCTGTTTTCTCCAACATGCAGTCAGTCTTTATTCTCAAACGGAAAGCGGCTTCGGGATGAGGTTGTAATCGGTCGAGTGTGACTTTGTTTGCACGTCTGTGATACAGACTGAGGACATCCTGTTCGTCCATCCTCCCTTGAGTTCATTCCCTCAGAGCACACACACACACACACGTTTGAAGTCTGCTAATGCAAATGCAATAAAAACAGGATGATATCTCCCCGCAGTCTGGCACCTGTTGTTCTCTCAGCTCGCTTAAAGAGGACACAATGTTAATGTTGTCCTCTTTAACCGTGAGGGACACACGTCCTGTAACAGAGGCCACGTTCAGGATCACATCGTTCAGCTTTGGGTCAGAATTTACTTCTGCGTTTGAAGTGGTCAGGGTTAGGCCTGGGATGTGATCGCTGTCGTCACTGTTTGTCTCCTGATCACTATTCTTTGAAGTCTTGAAGTCAGGAGTCAAACAGCCACGTTGTGATAAAAATAAAGCATTTCAAATGTATTAATAAAAAAAAAGCACCATGTTCAGTAAACATGATGTTTGCCGAGAAAGGATAAAACTCAGAGATCTGCAAAGTGTGTCAAAATCTAAAGACATCATACATTGATGGATGGATGGATGGATGGATGGATGGATGGATGATGGATAGATATATAACTTATTGTCCTTACAAATAAATGTGTTGCCACAGTCACATACATACATAAATGCATGCTCTCTGCAGATTACCGGGCTGTATTGTTGAGAGATGCCGTGACAGAAGGGACATGGTGCCATAGCGTGTTCGTTTACAGGTCAGGGACCTGTATCTGTATCTGTCTATGAGCAGATGCCATTTAAAAATAGACTAAAATAAATAAACATTGAAGAGGCAGGTTAACATACATTCAGTGTCCGCGTGCTTTGATTCATTTTAGTCACCGACAGACAAAAGAGGAAGATGTGACATGGACTATAAAGCAGTTTTACAGTCACGGACATGGTGGAGTCAGATTGCTGAAAATGTTCATCTAGAACTTGAATCATCTCTAAAACTTTGACACAAACTTCATTTTAAAAGCTTAAATTAGATTCGCAGTCATCTCTAACGGTCGCTTGTGGGCTCAGACTATACACAATATTTTTTCTTTCCCCAAGATGGTCACTGTGTCACAGATTAGGCAATCACAGTCATAAATTCTTGCCGTGACTCGCCAAAAAGGCGATTCTGACTGTCTTCTGTTCTAAAAAAAAGAAGTGACACAAACATTTCCTGGAATTTTGTCATTGATAGCAACGAATTTGTGACTCTGACTTGGTAAAAATAGATCAACATCTTCCAACAGAAGTTGGCTTTAGTCTAGGAGTATAAAATAATAGTTCAACATTCAAAATCTGAAAGTCTGACACAGTGAAGACGAAGAATCTGATTGGCTTCATGCATAAAAGTGAAGATACAGACACTGATAATAACTTGTTGTTTTTAAAGCAGAAGAATCATTTTTGCCTTTTCCCCTCATGGCTGCATGCTCTGCCCAACATTGCCCTCGGTGATCCACAGTCACAGGTGAACAAAGCTAAATGAAAAGAAACCGTCACTACGCAGCAACGCTGGTTTATTCCTACAATGTGACGCCGATACAACAGTTTCATTGTTGCGATTACAGCGCTGGAGCAGAAGCTTAATTGTGACCTCTGACCTGTCCCCGAAAGCTTTAAAGAATCTGGCGCTGCAGCGAGCGTCGGCTGTCAGAACATGCCCGATCCACGTGTTCGACCGCAGGCCGACAGCAGCGAGCAGAGTGAGGTGGAAATGAGGGGTCTACTGTAGCTGTCATCGCAGCGCTGCAAGTCCTAACCTGCCGCTTCACATAGCTTCATAGTTTCAGTCTCTGCCTCAGTTTGACTTTTGAGTTTGCTGCTTTCTCTCATTAAGCCTGCACACAGAAGATCTGAAGTGAGCTTCTTCAATTCTGATGCTCATGACTGTTTGATCCTTCCAAAAAAATAAAAAAGATGAAAAGAATTTCTTTCTTTCCTTTTTTTAAATGAACCAGAACTCGCAGACTTCATTACAAAGTCTGTGTTGTTCAGGGAAATGGACCAGTGTCACGATCCTGCCCCGACAAAGACAAAGCATGAATGACACGACATCCTTTCGTTTAATCCATCGACAGGATGCCGTTCAGAGACTGTTATTGTTTTAATTCCATATGAAGTGAAGAAAGAAAGCAAAACAGGACAATGCAGCCTCCCGCAGCGCCAGAGCAACCCTGGCAGCAGTATTAAAAGACTATTCCTATTTACCAAAAGCCCAGGAGACTCGGAGGATTTGGAATTCATTGTCAGATCTTATGCATAATTAAGCAAATCCCCCACCAGCCCCAGCCACACCCCCCGCCTCGCCGGAGGGATTTTTCATGCTGCTCTGCCTCCTCGAGACAGTGGGTGCTTGTTACAGTACCTCAGCCCTGTACGAGGCCAGAATCAGGCTCAGTTATCATGAGCTGATGAGACATAGACACGATTCCCTGCAACAACAACAAAAAAAAAACGTGACGTCACGTTGTGGCTTCCCGACTTCCTTCATTTGCATATTTGGTACCGTCTGTAACGGCTGAAACACACTGGGAACCGGCAGCCCACAAGCCACAGGCTACTTCTGTGTCTTGTTTGTGTCGCCTGCTGTGAGCCGACAGAAAAAGGGCTTTGTGTTTCTGGTGTGAAGAAAAAGGCCCGAGACTCTGTTAATGCTCTGTTTCATGTTCGAGTTTTTCAGTGTATTTGTCTGGGTTTGCAGTCTGGGTCAGGGTATTACGACACCATTGGCCAAAGGAACTAAAATCTAACCAACCCTGATATTTGTGAGTGGCTGTAAATGCAACGGCTGCTGTCGCAGGAGAATGGTCTGTCCGTGTAATGTTTTATTTAAGCAGCGTCTGAATGAGGCGACATCTCGACTGGAGCTGAGCGAGGTGGCATCATCACCGCTGTGCTCTGCCTCTAACGGCCTTATTAACCATGACACCAGTCTGCACGGCGGAGGGAAAAAAAAAACACAAATCAAACAAAGAGCAGCTCCCTGAGCCACCTGAGTTAACCTGCACACACTGTTACACCCGCTGGGATGCGACCCCCTTCATGCAGACGAGCCCCCCGGGGGGTAGATATTGTCTGTCCGGCCCTGTTGACCTCTCTTCACGTCCTCGCCCATTCATGGTGCCAACCAAAACTGAATTTTGTGTTCACTCCTCTGTTCTTCTCCTTCTTCTTTCTGTCTGTTTCAATGTTTATCCCTGAGCTACGTCATTCCTCCGCCTGCATGAGCTCACATGAATCATCCAAACAAACCGGTAAACTCTTGTTTTAAGATGTTTCCTCTCTCCAAGCAGACCGTCATCTTGTAGCTAAATAAGTGAGGGAGCATCAAACTGTGCTCCTCACGCATTTTCCACCATATGTCACTGTGAGCATGACTGCAGGCCTGTGTGCCTGTGTAGCTCGTCTTTTGTTGCTTGTGAATGAAAGTCTGATGTTAGATCCAACAGATGCACAATGTCTCCTAAATAGCACCAGGCAGGGGATGTCAGGAGGAGGCTGACACTACCCATACGCACCCTGCCCTGCCTCTGCTTATCAGAGGGGCGTCTGAGCCGCCCCACGTCAGTGTTTTAGTGTCTAAATTGGCATTTCTTAGCAGACCCCCCCTGCCCCATGGCTATATCTGATAGCACGGGCTTGAGTCTCTAAATTATCCTTGGCTTAGTGTAATGATTTTCCTGCACTAAGCTGATATCGGGGCGACTTCATGAGCCTGAGCGAGCGGGGAAGCTTTAGAAATGAAGAGATGCAGAGTAAACCTGCACTGAGTATCTCCTGCTGATGAACACTGTAATCTGATTACTCGCTGATGTCCTTTTTACCATTTTAGCATCTTTCAGTCGTTTGTTTTTGTTACTGTTTCGGTTCACTCTCTTGTTTCCGACAGCAGTCAGCCAGCTGCCCGATGTTTGCCGCCTCCTTCAGCATCAATGTGCAGGTTGGACATAGTGAAGCATTTAAGCAGCAGAAAGCCAGACCTCCGTTTGTCAGCCGGCCAGAGACACGTCTCCAAATGAATGATGATGTTGTAGCATGGGCAAAATGGGCTGTGAGATGAAGCCAACACGGAAGTGCCAAAAAATTGCAGTTCCTCGAACGCCCCATGAGGTTGGCTACAGTCTCCAGAAGCCCCCCGTGTTAAACATGTCCAACTTTACAGACAGAAATAAACAGCCTGGTACAAAAAAACTTTTGGTCTCTGCAGCTAATTTCCTAATTTCCAAAGCTCGGGTTTATTCAGCCTCAGCTCCACTCCACAATCCCAGCAGCTCTTTAGAAACCTCTGATCACGGAGACTACGTCCATGTTTTATACTGTCTGTGCTTTATTAAGTGTTAATGTGTTTACATCTTGTTCCACTGTCTTCATATTGACAAAAAAAAACAATGAATGCTGCTTTAATTGATCATTTGTTTAATCTATATATGCCGGTTTCACTTTATTGTTCATACAACAGTGTGGAACCAAAAGAATATTACATTTACAAGGATATAAAACAACAAATCCTGATGATTTGATTGGCTACGCGCATCGTTCTCTTCAGTCCATCAGTCCATCATCACCAGCACCAGTAACATTGTGACCAGTCTGTTTTCATGTAGCACAGTCAAAAATGTCCAATACTTTGGAAGAGTCTAGCTCTTTTTAGTGCCTCCCTTTGGGGAGTTTATTAAATACATAAACTGACTCCTCATCAGTTTGAATAAAGCCCGATGAAGAACTATGGCACCACAAAACAATGTTCCGCGTCTTCTATGCGAGCATCTGTGTCCGACACGCATGTGGCATGTGCGACATGTCTGTGAATGTGCTTTGCTGGTGGCAGTGGGATGAAGTGGATCTCATGCCTGTGTTGAAAGCGAGTAGTCGTAGCAGCTGCTGCTGCTGCTGCTGCACCGTCCGTGGGGAAGTTTTTGGTTCATGTGGTTCTACATGACACTGTGTCTCGGGGGGTTTAGATCAGTGGGTCTCTTTCCCGTCTCTGGTTTCCGCATCTGGTCCTTTTTAAAGAAGTCGGAGGAATTTTTCCAGAGAATGTATTTTAAGATGACATAAGTCTATTAGAGGCTAAATTATTCAGTAAGTTTATCCTTTACAGTGCCTTGAAATGTGATTTCAATGAAGTTTCTTTTTTTTATTTTTTATCTGCTGTCTCACTGTCTTTTTATTTCTGTCCTTGAATGCACCACAGGCCATGGGGGGATCCAAGAGTAAGCCCAAGGATGTAGGACGGATAACCCACGGCCACGATAGCAACCTCAGCTCTGGGGGAGGGGCTGGTGGCCACCACCTCAACCCCAATCAACCGTCCTTAACACCAAATCGTAGCCCCACTATGGATGGAGGTCTCGGCGGTAATCCATCTATGGCCAATACTCCAGAGCTGGCCCTGTTTGGAGGCGTGGACAATAACAGTGTCACCTCTCCTAACAGAATCACACTGGCAGGTGAGAACGTCAGCTCTGAACCTTCTTTAGCGGCCTTGAACGTGCAGTTTGTCTGACCAGACGTTCTCTCCCGACAGGAGGCGTGACGACCTTCGTGGCGTTGTACGACTACGAGTCCAGAACGGCCTCAGATCTGTCTTTCAGGAAGAGCGAACGCCTCCAGATAGTCAACAACACGTAAGAAAAACACAAACATGGCCTTTTTCTTATTACGACCTCTCATGCAGACAAGTAAACCCGAGAACAGATAGAGAGAGTAACTGCACGTCGACAAGTCTGCGGATTGCCTCCCTGAGTTATCGCTCAGTTGTCTTGTTGGCTGCTCTGCACCCTGAAACGCATGTCACTCGTCTCTCTCTGTGTAACCATAGGAACGGGCTTCCCCTCAGTAGAGCTTCTTTTTTTTTTGTGACACATTTTTTGCTTCATTCACAAAAGACTGATCACATCTCACTGCCCGGTCCAGGCTATTTTTATATCTAACAGACTGCAGTGTGAGACCTAGTTACTCTGTACAAATCTAACCTGTTTCAGTGTCATGCTTGTTTTTTAAAACAGGGGGTTGCTCTATGAATCAATAGAGGTGCAGTGAACCATATACTGTAGTGCTGCCCCCCCCCGCCAGTGCTACATTTGCTGACCTAGAAGGCCGGAGCTGAGGACAATAGTGGATTATTGTTGCATCTGGCCCCTTAAGCCAAAGACCTGGATCATTATTGGGTCAAGTACACCCGAGAATCCATTAACCACCAAGATTAGAGGTTATCGCAGTCAAATTAGGTGTCGGTTAAATAACGTCGACCTCGTTCTGCCAATATTGCATGTTTCTCCCTCTTTTTTTGAATTATTGCGCCTCCCACATAAACGAGTTATGCAATGGTTTAAATATTTTAGATGCGCGGCGATGTATATCGGCCGCGTTGTGTGTCCTCTGCTGTTCTTCCACTGCTCGTAACATGCTCTCTGTATTTCTTTAACCCCCTTTCTTCTTCTTTTCCACCATTTCCCTTTCATCTCTCTCTCTCTCTCTCTTTTTTTTCCTCCATCACAAACCACCACGTCACATTTTGTTTTACAGGAGGAAGGTGAACTGCAGGTTTGTGACGCTTCTCTGGAATCGTATTTGTCTGTCTGCCTGTGCGTGCGTCACCTTTGAAGCATATATAGTTTGCACCGTAATGTCACTTCACTAGAAAAGGCACATAACCACGTAACTCTGCCCGTATACCCCACGAGCCCTCAGAATAGCAGTCAGGGGAAGTTGGTGCAAAGCCTTGCAGCACTAAAACCAATTCAGGTCAACTGGAGGAAACGAGCGTTAACAGACTGTCATGTTTTGACTTTCTCTCAGTGAATCTAGTGCTGCAAAGCTCACTCCCTGATAAAAACATAGCGTACGAGCACCGTCCCTCCCCTGCTGTCACACCCACGTGAATGCATGTTTGTTTATAACTTGTTTAACAGTACATATATATCTGGGCTTGTATTTATCAAGCTTCTCCAATTACTGTTATGAGAGGATACAGAAAACTCCAAAGCATCAATTTATTCATGTTCATGAGATACTTGATGAACACCAGCCCTTAAAGTCACAAAGACTGTGTTTTATTCAGATGTGTTATGAGCCCTGGGTGAAGCTGTGCGTGTGTGTGTGCGTGTGTGTGCGTGTGTGTGTGTGTGTGTGTGTGTGTGTGTGTGTGTGTGTGTGTGTGTGTTATCGTTTCATCTGTGCAGAGAGGGGGACTGGTGGCTGGCGCGCTCCCTGACCACTGGAGAGAGCGGTTACATCCCCAGCAATTATGTGGCTCCATCCGACTCCATCCAGGCAGAAGAGTAAACCTTTTTTTATTTTTTCATACATATTTATTCTCGCTCTGTCTCGTGTGTCTGCCTTTTTTATCGAGCGCATGAAAGAATTAACGCTCAGATGTTGGATCCTTAAGAATTTTCTTAGGGGGGAATAGTCTGATGTTTATTTGCTCTCTTGTTGAGCGTCGAAGCGTTCGACGAGAAGACTGATGCCGCTCTCTGGATATCATGGGTATCTTCATTAAGCTTAGCTTAGCATAGAGACTGGAAATGGAGGGAAACTGCTAGCCAGGCCTCTGTCCAAAGGTCCAAAGGTGACAAGTCTGCATATCTGACCCTATAAACTTAGTTTAAAAGAGACTTTCTTAGTCTCAGCTGGTTGCCTGGCGACCCCACAATGACAACAAAGTATCCTGGAAGAATAGTCCCGCACATGAATCTTTTCATATTTACCATCATGGACACGAGTGTGGTGTCAAACTTCTCACGCGTCATCAAGAAAGCAAATAATTCCCCCAAATGTTTCTGCGTTTCTTTAAATGATGATTGTTTTCTGCCTCCTGCTGATCTTTACGTACTAACATGCTCGCTTATACAATCAAGCCGCACAAACTAACCTTCTATAACAAATCCATTTCTCACTTTTGCCTCCTGCCCCCCGCCTCCAGTCACCTCAGACTGACTCTAGAGTCCAGGTAAGCAGCTGTTGGCACTCGTACGCACTGCATCTGGAATGCAAACAGACTTTTTCAAACTCACCCTTGCTTCGTCGTTTCTTTCTCTTCCACCCACTCGCATCTTCTTCCCCTCACCAACCTGCTCCCTCGTCTCCCATGTTTTTTTGTTTTTTCTTTCTCTCTCTCTCGACCTCACCAGGTGGTACTTTGGTAAAATCACCCGCCGGGACTCCGAGAGGCTGCTGCTAAGTTTAGAGAACAGAAGAGGGACTTTCCTGGTGCGAGAGAGCGAGACCACCAAAGGTAAAGTGTGTGTGTGTGTGTGTGGAGCCTCATACAAAGAAGCAAACTCATCGTTAACCGAGCCCTATTAAAACAGTAGAACTATGCGAAAGGCACAAGGAGTGCTATGACTTCTGGCGTCCTCTGAGAACAGCCGTGGGGTGCTCTTGAAGCGTCAGTGAAGGATGGAGGGAGATTATGCAAAGTGAGTTTGTTAAATTGAGAGTAGACCTAATTATAAGTCCACGGTGCTGATCAACAATCCTTCCCAGAGAACATTTTGTCCTGGAGATTTGTGAGGACGTACTTGCCGCGTCTTTATTTGTATACCATTGACTGCCAGAGTTTTCGGGTTCTTCTTGTTCTTTTTTTTTTAATATGAACTTGTAAAATGTTCAGAGCCCGGTCTGAATCCTATGACACGTCTCACTGAAATGCACCAAGAACAAGAAGAAGGAGAAGAAGAAGGCAAATTCTCTGTAGCAGTAATCCGTGATACCCTGCTGTTCACTGCACAGTGTGTGGCAGCAGTGTTGGGGTACAGACGAGAGACGAATCGGGCAGATGGGGGGGAAAAGGTTGGATGGTGACGCCTGTGGGACTCACAACACCGTCCCTACGGGTACAGCTGGTTCTGTGTGCATGTGTGTGCATCATACGACTCGCGTTGTGTTTTCTATCACTGGATTTGGATGAGAAAGGGGGACGAGGTGGGTGGAGAGGTACTGGGTGGGTGAGTCCAACAAGAATTAGGTCAGTGTGGAGCTGAGGACTGTACAAGCATTGGCCATATCACCCAGTTCAGACCTTCACAGAGGGGGGAGGCGTCGCCTTGGGCTGCAGACAATTTCTTACTGGGCTGACGCTGCCATCTGGTGGATTTATGAGCACATGGCACCAAAAAATCTACTTTTTTTATATCCATGCAGCATAATTTCATTGGCTCTGATACCCTTTCTGATTTTCAGATGAATTAAAAACAAAATATTTTCACCCAGACTCGAAGATTCAGATATTTGTGTTGTTCTTATTTGTCCCAGGTGCCTACTGCCTGTCTGTATTGGACTACGACAACACCAAAGGGCTGAACGTGAAGCACTACAAGATCAGGAAGCTGGACAGCGGAGGCTTCTACATCACGTCGCGCACGCAGTTCAGCAACCTGCAGCAGCTTGTCAATCATTACCGCAGTGAGTGCTTCTGTTTTATCGTATTGTCTTGCACAGATTATTCTGTTAGGAAATCTTTTTTTACGACGAGCACGTCGTCTTTTCTGTCCCTCAGAGCATGCTGACGGACTGTGTCACAGTCTAACGGACATCTGTCCTGTGCTGAAGCCTCAGACTCAGGGCTTAGCCAAGGACGCCTGGGAGATCCCGAGAGAGTCCCTCCGTCTCGACCTCAAGCTCGGACAGGGCTGCTTCGGAGAAGTCTGGATGGGTAAAGCTGGCTAAAATATGAACTAACTGTGTGAAACTCAAAGTGCATAAAGAAGTCTTTAATACATTTAATTTCTTCTTTAATGCTTTTTGTAATTGCTGCAGCTCATGAGCTCGGTGGGGAAATACTGTGTTTTGTTCCACTGTGCAGAATAATGAAAGAGAATTAGCATCAATGACATTTTACCTCAGCAGGCACACAGCTGGTTAGTTGTCTTGTGTGATGTGGGATTTGATTTATAAATTACCCCTGTCATGTTCCAAATTAAAATATAATAACTGAATATTATTTAGCTATTAGTAACTGCCGGTCTTCAGGCTGATTTTATTTGCACATCGACCGTCACCACGTGGCAGAAACTCTCTCTGCCATTCATCCATTAACTTTAGATATTTCAGTCGTTTATCCTTTAACCTGTTTCATTAATTTATCTTTTACTTTCAGCTGAAATCTCTTTAGCTCTGTATTTATCTGTCGCTCTTAGCTGACTGTTTCGCGTCTTAAAAGGTCTCACACACTCTTTTGCAACATGTGGCGTTCAGGTGTTATATGTGGTTGTATATGTTTCCTTGTACCCCCTGGCAACCACAGAAGGGTACGCGTCACATGTCCCAGGCCTTGTCCTGTCTGTTATTTTGTCTCTTTGCTGGAAGCTGATCGAGTTGTAACAATCAATGCTTGATATGACTGATCAGGAACGTGGAACGGTACGACGCGGGTGGCAATAAAGACTCTAAAGCCCGGCACCATGTCCCCTGAGGCCTTCCTCCAGGAAGCTCAGGTCATGAAGAAACTGAGACACGAAAAGCTGGTTCAGCTGTACGCCGTGGTGTCCGAGGAACCCATCTACATCGTCACAGAGTACATGGGACAAGGTCAGCATGGCCAGCGAACAAAATGGCATTGAAGTAAATGAACCTAATGGACGGAGGCTGTAATCTGTTTTGTCCCTGCTTGCAGGTAGCTTACTGGATTTCCTGAAAGGTGACATGGGTAAAATGCTCCGCCTCCCCCAGCTGGTAGACATGGCCTCACAGGTCAGTGCAGCCGCATCTCTTTAAACCATTTTCAAAATGTTACCTCGGCTGTTTTACCTTCGGCGTGGACCAATCACAAAGCTTCGTCTCGTCCTCAGATTGCTTCAGGGATGGCTTACGTGGAGAGGATGAACTACGTGCACAGAGACCTCAGAGCTGCTAACATCCTGGTGGGAGATAACCTGGTTTGCAAAGTGGCTGATTTTGGTCTGGCTCGCCTCATTGAGGACAATGAATATACTGCCAGGCAAGGTGAGGACGACAGGAGGGCACTACCAGAGTTTAAACATATATGACTTCATTTCTTCCTCTTTAATCATCTGATGACTTCTCAGTTGGGAATCACCTGTGATTATTATAAGCTGTTAGATTCCAGGAAACTGCGTGATTCATGCAGCTCAGGTGCTTTTTGTTTTAGCCCGTGCTGACGTGTTGAACCTTGTCCTCCTGCAGGAGCCAAGTTTCCCATCAAGTGGACGGCCCCTGAGGCTGCTCTGTACGGCCGCTTCACCATTAAATCTGATGTCTGGTCATTTGGAGTCCTGCTGACCGAATTGGCCACTAAAGGCCGCGTGCCCTATCCAGGCAAGGATCGTTTTCTGACACCGTGCTCAGCAGTATAAAGATTTATAGTGTGACTAACCTCAGGTCTTTGCTCTCTCTCAGGTATGGTAAACCGGGAAGTGTTAGACCAGGTGGAGCGTGGCTACAGGATGCCGTGCCCTGCGGAGTGCCCCGAATCCCTGCACGACCTGATGCTGACCTGCTGGAGGAAAGAGCCCGAGGAGAGGCCGACCTTTGAGTACCTGCAGGGCTTCCTGGAGGATTACTTCACCTCCACGGAGCCTCAGTACCAGCCCGGAGAGAACCTGTAAACTGGGGTGAACGTGGGGGGAAAATGTGCATGCGTCATGCATGTACAAAAACTGAGCATGTGTATCTACTTCAGTGTGTGTGAGGGTGTGTATGTACAGTATAACGGGGAGCTGCATTCTGGGTACAATCAGTAACTCTCTGACGCTGAGGAGTGTCAGTGCGACGTCAAAACCAATCAGCAACATTTCAGATCCTGCTTTCTACCGGTTCATTATTCTGAGCTCATCACGCTGTAACTTTATTTTGTTCGTCATTCAAAACAACACCCGATACAAAGCCGAGCAGGTTTTCTCAAACCGTCCTCGTGTTTGTAAGTCACCCTGATGCGTACAGTACATTCCCCCCGTGTTCACTCACCTGACTGATCTTGTTTGCCAGCTTCGACACTGCAAGTGACACCAGACATGTGGCATTAGAGACTGCACGTGGGAGTCCAGAGAATGAATGTTGGATACAAGTATTGTCCTGCTGAAAGACCCCTGTCTATTTTTTTTATATACTATATTTTCTTTGGGATACACACATGCTCAGAGTCTGTCTTCCATTTTTGCCACTTGAGAAGCAACTATTTTTGGACGTACAATAATCTGCCAGGATATTATTGGTCTTAAATGTTTTTATTTTGTTATTAGACCTGGATCAACTGGAGTATTTTTTATTTTTATTTCATCACCATGCTTCCCAAAAGACTAACACCCTTGATTCCCCCTCGACAGGAGTGTGTAGTCTCACTCGCCTCCCCTGATCGGACGAATAGTTTTCTCGCTGTGACCAACATACAGCTCAACACAAAGAAGAGAAGAGGCCGAGCGTGTTTCTCTATTTTCTAAATTGTGACTTTTCTTACAAACAGAAAACGGCTACTGATCACTAACGGTCATCTCAGGATGGAGAAGACTTAAAAAAAATAAAAAATAAATCTGCTGCAAGGATTTTTGTGCCAATGAAATGAAAAAAAAATCTTTTGTACTCTCTTCTACTGTGTCAAAGTGTATTTTACTACTCTGAACTTTTCATATGACGAAGTCTGAGTTGTGTAAGCGGATGTTTTTCTCCTGCTGATGATCCACTGTTTCCAGATCCTGCTCCTGTGTACAGCACCGACCGGCTCACCAGCGGTTTTTTTTGTTTTGTTCTTTTTTTTTTTTTAAAGGTGCTGATTTTGTTTCTCGAGCGTTCAAATTAAATTCAGGTGAATCTTCTTTCATGTCTCCTTTTCAGTTCTGGCTTCTTCGTTAATTAACATGAAGATTTCTGCCTCAGCGTTTCACTAACTGGTGCATCTTTGAGCACGATGGTACACTGGAGATATATTACATTTCTGTTCTCTCGGTGGGTTATGCCTTCCTCCAGCCTGTAGGGGGCAGAGCAGAAATAACCATTTCTGTATA
This sequence comes from Larimichthys crocea, assembly GCF_000972845.2. Lineage (NCBI taxonomy): Eukaryota > Metazoa > Chordata > Actinopteri > Sciaenidae > Larimichthys > Larimichthys crocea. Next base: position 11,678,371 of record NC_040025.1, read on the forward strand.
GTAAATAAATTGGCATCTTCAAACTTAATTGTAAATATCCTTAATGTGTGTTTTTTTTGTGTATATATCATCTTTATAATTTATTCCACTTTAAAATAACCCAGTTGTTTATTTTGCTTTCATTCAAACTTTAATGTTTATGTTATGGGTTAAATAACACCTGACAGTAATGATATAAATATACAGTTTATCATCATCCAATGTTTTCTCTTCGTGCATGTATCTCTGTGGAACTTATCTTGGGTGTACATTTCTGTGATATGACTAACAGAGCGGGTGCTCTGCATCCCTCTTGATTCCCGTCTTGCCAGATACTGATCATCTACCAGCTCCTTCCCACGGTACAATCAAAAACCACAAATGTTTACATCGTGATATAATCTTTCAGAAATCATTTTTGGTGCTGCTTTCAGAGGCTGGTAAATGAGCAGGTTAATTTCAAATGTTGTTCTCATTCTGTTCTCATGTGCACACTCACACCTGAGCATCTGTACGGCCTCTCCCCGGCTCGGGTTTAAAAAGCATAAAGTGCTCCATGCACAAGGTGATGTGATCTGTGTAGCGTCTACTATGTGGACAATGAATGCATTGACCTGCCTGGGTGTAGTCAGGTCATCTGGCATCAGCCCTTTCTCTCCCTTCTTTCCTCCGACCGGTCTCACTGAAAGCTCATGGGCAAAAAATAAAAAATAAAATGTGGAAGAAGTGCATGAACATGTTCATGGCCAAGGACGTTTCCAGTGGGGGGGTTCTTGTGGGTCTTCTTTCTGGCTATGCAGATATTTTTTTAAATCTGTGATATTCATATAAATATATATACTCTTTTCTACTGTATTCATTGGGAGTTTTCAGATTTAAAAAATTGTTAAATCCTACTGAATATTGTTCAAATTTGAAAGTATGTTTGAATAAAATTTGTATATTGCCAGCTGCATCCCATCTTTCTATGATCAGGAAACACTCACTAAGTCAACAAGACTGTGATCAAAGGTCAGAAATGAAGGGACCTGCTTTTTACTTTGACTACATAGATCTCTCAGCTACAGCACCGTGAATACTGTGAACCAAATTCACTATAATCTCATAAACGTGTGGGAGGTGACCTTGATTACTGTGAGCATGACTATAAATACTGCAGTTTATCATTTTTACTCTTCTAATTCTACATAAATCACATGTAACACTGTTTTATCGCACACTTTGATATTTCATACAGACTGTCTTTGCGTGTCATGAGGCGGTATACTGTACTCTTAAGCAGTGATGACATGTGGACATATTCAAATATTTTACTTCAGTAAACATGGGAGTGCCACAAATGGAGCATGTCACGTAAACAGAGCGTTAATATCTGCGGCCGGTAGAGATGATACTTTGATACTTTAGAGGAGTTTAGTATTTTAATCTGAAGTCATGTTTTGTATATAAGTATAGCTGTGGTGCAGTATTTAGTATATATAGAACAGAAATACCCAGATAAAATACTAAAGTACCTTAAAACTGTCCATGTCCTCTGTAACAGCACAGAAACATACTTAACACTCTTTGAACACTTTATTACCTCATTTCATTATTTTTGAAGTGATCATATGTTTGAGAAATAATAATAACAATGAGGGTCCACACTGTCCATATGTATGCCTCTGTACCAGGTGTGTTTTTTTTAAATTATATATCAGGGCTACAACTAACAACTATTCATTTATTAATAAAGTAAAGTAATCCTTTAGTCAGAAAACATCAGAAAATATAATAAAGAAATGTAATAGCTTCCAAAGAGATGTCTCAATATGTTTGTTGTTTGGTCGACAAATAATCCAACAGTTTACAGCAAATTCTCACTTTTTTTTTTTTTAGTTTTACTGGATAATATGTAGAAACTTTTATTTTTATAAATGTATTTAGTTACATAAGTAACTTACAGCACAGTAGAGATGTCTGCTTGGAAGAGGAAGTCAGCCCACCAGAGTGTTATGCCGGAAAGTGACATCTGTGTAACTTTTATTATTATATATTATTATTATTATATTATTATAATTATTAGTATTATATTATTATTATATTATTATCCCCTCATGATTATCTCTAACAGCAGATGTTCTTCACGTGTTTCGCTGAGTCATGCTTTGCCCTCAGGATAAACATATTTACGCACCTACCACCCTCCCTGTCGTCACGTGCGCAGGGGCTCGCGCTGTGTGGCAGAAAGTCCCGGAAGAGGCTCGGCGCGTGCAGATACGGCGCGAGCTCTGTCCGGTCCGCAGGTGAGCACCGCGCGCGCTCTTTACCTGTAAACAAAGAAATCAGAAAAACAAACATGGAGAGGACGGAGGGGACACAGCGGGACTACAGGAGCGGTAATGAAAGTGTTTCTGCTCTTTGTTTTAAAGTTTCTCTGTGTGGATCAGCTGCTCTGACGCTCAGTGTGTTTGGTGCTTCACCTTTAAAACATGAATGGATGCATGATGGATGTTTTTGTCCATGTGAGCTTCTCTCAGTTTCTCTCTCTGCACACATGTCAGGAAAAATCTGGCTGCTCGCACTTGGTAACATGTTGTGACCGCAGCCTGCTTTGGCACAGCTGATAACACTGGGTGCCACACCTTCCTTTGCATTTATTACCTTCCTATCACTGTGAACAGATCTTATTTCAAAAGGTTCTGTTTGATTGTCTCACTACAAAACAATGGATGTCTGTCAGAGTCGGATAAGTTCAGAGAAATCATCCTTTCCGTCTCTGTTATCCCTGCCAGGCTGGAGATCAGTTGTTGATCCAACACCCTGATACACACACACACACACACTCACACACACACACGTAATAAGGTGGGTCAATCCAGTCCAATCCAATCCACCGACTCCTGAGGAAATTCAGGTTGGTGCACCTTTTAAATCCAGGTTTCCTTCTGTCTGATCTTGTCCGTGGCATTCCTGATCAAACTCGTCTCCTTCTTGGTAATTGCTTAACCCAAGTCAGATGACGATGACTCTGTGTGTGTGTGTGTGTGTGTGTGTGTGTGTGTGTGTGTGTGTGTGTGTGTGTGTGTTGTACTTTTACCACAGATGACACTTCATTCAGCATGACCGCCGTCCTCAAACTATATTAAGAGCTGGCACAGAACCTACAAAGAAACTAGTTTGTTTTTTTTCTGATGCTGCTGTGCATCCTTCAAGTGACACACACACACACACACACACACACACACACACACAGTATAAAAACAGCAGCCTCCATGGGAATAAGATAAAAGTTTCATGATGATCCTCTCGGTTATTTTTAGTTTTGACAGGTTGTCTTGTCTTTTGCTGCTCTAAACACCGGCTCTGCTTTCTTGATGAATCATTCCGGACCAAAGGTAACTCTGCGTGGCTTGTTGAGCAGCCACACTGCAGATAATGAGTCTGTAGTTTGTCGTGCCTCTGGATGCTCATGAGAAATATATGTTGCATGTTCACCTGAGCTTTCTGTGTCAGCTCGGTATCATTTCACTCTCCGCAGAGGCTTATCGGGCAGATTTTTTCTTTTGCATTTGGATGTGTTGTTCGGTTCACACGCAGAGTGGGAAGAAGCTTTTCGTCAAGTCGTTCAAAACATGCAATCAGTGGCGATACGTGAGGGTGTAAAGACACACAAGCAGCACAGGCATTCATGCACGCACATGTTGCTCTGACTGTAATTACAGCCTTCACCTCGGAGGTGGAGGTGGAGGCCGGGGCTGCAGAACATGCAGACGAGTTGTTGTGGCATCATCAGGAAGTGATCATGCACGACTGTTACTTACAGGAAATGTCAGCCACAGCTCACTGTTAGTGCTCACTAAGTGTTAACGTGTTGTAGAGGTGTGAATACAGGAGCAGCCTTCCTATTGTTTGAGCATGATGTTCACGTTACAGAGCAGCATGTGGCGTCAGGAGTCTTTGAAAGTAACCCACCTGAAGTAAATGTGTACAGATGGATTGGGAGCTCTCATCTTGGGCCAAATGTTCCTAATGATGAGACATTTCTAATGTAATTACTTGGCGGACGTCGCCCAGAAAAGCTTTTGTGGCTGTGGCATCTCGTCAGCTTTCAAAACACAAAAAAAGCAGCTGCTACGTTCACTTCACTGTCCATCGGGAAACTTTAAATCACAGGCAGAGCAGCTGGAGGACATCAGAGGGAAGACCCAGAAAACATTCTGTGTGAACCAGTTTGAGGAAATCGGTGAAACAGCCGTTGGCGTTTTGCTGCAAAGCTCATCGGTGTAGCCTCAAAGCGAACGTGAAGCTGTTATTTTTAGGCGGAAAAGGTGCAAAAATGTTGCTTTAATGTTTAATAATAACTCAACTAAATGAGTTATTGAAGATTTCATGCAACAGACAGGAAACTAATCTGCGGCCGTGTTAATAATTAATTCCTTGTTGGTTTTAGGCTCTCGAATGTGAGCGTATTGGTGCTTTTCCGTGTCTAACATTAAAGCAAAGTGAACATATTTGGGCTTGTTGGTCAGACAAAGCAAGACATCTGAAGATATCTCCTCTGATGGAGACTGAACCATTCATCAGTGATTAGAGGAAACAATCAGAAGATCATCGTCAGTTGCAGCCATACTAGTCCAACTGCATCCAGTTGCTATGGTGTGATCGGCGTCCCAAGACATTCTTCTGAATATGGGATATTAATTTCAACAGTAGCGCCCCCTCCAGCCAGTTCAACCAGTCAGCCCAGTTTTTCCTGCTCGGTTGTGAAGGCTGATCCAGGCCAAACACATGGAAGTAGTTACATCCGCACTGTGTGTGTGTTTAAGCCACATGTTACCATCAAACTGTTTTAACAGTGAAACTAACAGGCACACATCCTGAGGCGGCGTGTGAGAGTGACACATCAGCTGTAGGCGGGGTTGCTCGGTACAGAGCGGTCGTAAAAGACAAAAGATACAGAAACCGCATAGAGGAAGTAAGTAATGACTCAGCCAACAAGGTGATAAATGCGTCCTCAAGACGTGAACGTTTGGACTATAATTAGGTGAACATGAGAGGGAGACTTCCTCTAGCACAGAGGGAAGAAGACTGGAAGACCTCTATAAACGCAGAAACAAGGACTTTGTAACCCTTTGATCGTCTACGGTAAACCTCTCTCCACCGCCCAGCTGTTTCCAGGTAGGAACTTCTAAAACCAGCATGTGTATATGTCCTCTTCATAGTTAACCACCAAACCAAGTGAGCAAAGGATCTGGTCCACCACCAGCCTCAGCCATGGCGAGCCAGGACCCCGTCAACCCTTCACACGCGACCTTTGACCTCTTCGTCCAAGCCCAGACCTGCAAGGATGTGAAGCATCACTTCGCCGAGCTCTGCAGGCAGCTGGACATCGATCCCAAGGATTTCAGGAACTTCTACACCAAGCTGAAGGAACGGCTGAACTACTGGAAGGCCAAAGCTCTGTGGACGAAGCTGGACAAACGTGCGACTCACGCAGATTACCAGCAAGGAAAAGCCTGCGCCAAGAACAAGGTACCTCTTTTCTGTCGTTTTTTAAAAGGTTAGCTTCAAGTTCTGTTTCATAACTTCCTTTTTTATTTCTTGTTTCATAATGACAAATACTACATCGTTTCACTTCATCCCATGATCTAAATGTTTTTCTAAATCCTGAGGAAATCAGTGAAAATCCATGATTATTTCTCAATATTATTATCAGTATTAAAGGTCCAGTGTGTAAGATTTAGGAGGCAGAATATGTTTTCTTTCATATATATAATCAACTTGAAGAACCTTTTTATAATCTACAATCAGACAGTCCTCTTCCACAGAGTCCTCCAGGTTTGAGAGGTTTGCAATCAGCAGCTATAGATGCCGCTAAATCCTACACACCGGACCTTTAAGTTTAAATATTTAATATAAATATTGCTGCAAAATGTCAGCCCAGCACAACTAAAGTATAATATCTGTTGTATTTACGATACACTTGTAATAATGAATTAAAGAGTCTTTGCTGCTCAGATTTAACAGACCACATCAACGTCTGGGCTCGAGGTTTAAAAGACCCCGACCTGATCCATCACACGACTCCAGGGGTTTTAACAACATCGTATCATATTATATCGTCCTCCTCTTCTTCTTCTCTCAGTGTCTCGTGTTGGGCGCTGGGCCATGCGGGCTCAGAACGGCCATCGAGCTGTCCCTGCTGGGGGCTCAGGTGGTGGTGTTGGAGAAGAGAGAGTCTTTCTCCAGGAACAACGTTCTCCACCTGTGGCCCTACACCATTTATGACCTCCGCGCGCTCGGAGCCAAGAAGTTCTACGGCAAATTCTGCACCGGGTCTCTGGATCACATCAGTGAGTGACTAATGACTTTGCTTAACCGACCTTTTACTATGAACCAGGTTCTGGATTGTTCTGAAATTCTCCCATTAGTGCTGAAATGATCGACTCAGCGATGAACAGAAATAAATCTGCAGCAGATAATGTCTTCTGCTGCATCGAACTGAGGATTATTCCCAAAAGGACTCTCTTTGGATCTTTAGAAATATCATTAAGGAAACACTTTTAGAGCTCCAAACAGCCAAAACCAAAAAGGAAACTGAAGAAATCACGATTGGCGTTTGAATCGATAATGAAAACGAATCATTAGTTGCTGCCTTTTAACTTTCTGTTTGCATGCGCTGACTTTATATTTAGCATCTCTGCACATTTTCCAGTGAAATAATCCATGTGTATGTTTTTTTTTTTTTAGGCATCCGTCAGCTGCAGCTGGTTCTATTAAAAGTGTCGCTCCTCTTCGGGGTGGAGGTGCACACCGGCGTGGAGTTTCAGGGCCTGATTGAGCCCTCGGGCGAAAACGGTATTTACATTTCCTAACCAGCAATCACTCTTCCACTGCTTCCCCCCCATCATCATCACTTTTTGTTTTCATGACAATATTTATGACGCAGCTCTGTGTAAAAATGATTATGAAACCCGCCGAGGGACCGAGACGCATAAAAGTTTGATGCGTGTCTGACAGGTTGGATGGCCAAGCTGAAGCCTGCGTCTCATCCTGCTGCAACCTTCCAGTTTGATGTCTTCATCTCTGCTGGCGGAGGCAGGTTCGTCCCTGATGGTGAGACGAACAACGCGACGTGTCCTTAAATCACTTTATATTCACACTGTTGCAAAAGGAGGCGCAGATATTTTGCAACGCCTGAATGTTGCACAAAGCCACAAAACAGACACACACAGCCATATTCAATGAGCGAGCTTTCATCAGCCCAGGTTCCTCTTCTCTTATTTTCCAAACCATCAAGGTTTTAAGCACAAGGAGCTGAGAGGCAAGCTGGCAATCGGCGTCACGGCCAACTTCGTCAACAGAAACACGGCAGCCGAGGGCCAAGTAGCAGAGATCAGCGGCGTGGCGCGCATCTACAACCAGAAGTTCTTCCAAGACCTGCTCACGGAGACAGGTACGACCTCCACAGTCAAGCACAGGTGGACGGAGGACGTGTGTCCACTCTGTTTCAGTAAACTGTGTCAGTTAAAACTCGAAAAAAGAGGAAACCAGGAGATGAATTCACTTCATACCACAGAACATGAATTATGAAGAATCACCGAACCAGAACATTTCTAATAAGAACATCACTTTATTGTTCTACTCTTGTGCCTCGCTGAACGCAACCCCGGAGGCATGAAATGAATGTTCACACACTCGCTGTCAGGTTGGATTCGACGTGAAGTGTGAAAAGAGTAGGAAGGCTGCTGATGTTTGTTCCAGTGTGACGGTGTTAAGCATGATGAAATCTCTCCTATCTCTGCACGTACTCCACCTTTACAGGAAGAGTGTGTGTGTGTGTGTGTGATGCTTTAATTCTCTCGGACCACCCTCGCGTCTCCATCTGCTCCCCCACACTCCGGTAAAAAAACCAACTGCAAAGCAAAAAGCGAGCTAATGATAAGATATGAAGAACATCACTCTCAGAACGTTGTCGGTGTCGGGGCCTTCCTGACTCCAACTCTCCTCCACTGGTCTCTCTCTCTGTGTGTGTTTTCCGTTCCAGGTATTGATTTGGAGAATATCGTCTACTACAAAGACGACACCCACTACTTTGTCATGACTGCCAAAAAGAACAGCTTGCTGAAGAAGGGGGTCATTAAACAGGTGAGAACAACACATCCATTACCAGGAAAAAGGGTGATTCTCGTTGGCACCAGCTGCTTCTCTGGTCGGTAAGAGAAAGAAGACGGATGGAGCGGCGACACGGGTGCTCATGAAGAGATAAACTGTCAATCATGTCTTATTTGTGGCCTGGACATTTTAGCTAATGCAGCAGAAGACTCATCACTTCAGCATCACACACAAAAACAGTGCCATGACTCATCAGATCTGTCTCTGTCTCCGTGTCTCCACAGGACCACAGCGACGCTGAAGAGCTGCTGGCTCCTGCAAACGTCAATCACGAGGCGTTGCGCCTGTACGCCCGTGACGCCGCCTCCTTCTCCACGGGGGGCAAACTGCCCGACCTCCAGTTTGCTCAGAACCACGCCGGCCAGCCGGATGTGGCCATGTTCGACTTCACCTGCATGCACCGTGCCGAGAACGCCTCTCTGGTCAGGGAGAGGAGGGGGAAGAAGTTGTTGATGGCGCTTGTTGGGGATTGCCTGGTGGAGGTAGGGGGGCAACAGTTTTAGCCACACTAGAAGAGATAGTAACTGTCAGCACTGATCTATGGATGGATTGGCAGTTTGAAGTTGCATTCCTGATCCCCTGAGGATGAATCCTTGACCTTTCATGTAGCGTTGTCACTTGTCTACAAGATTAAATTGGAAGAAAACAATCATGATTGCCAGGTGACATAATAAATTAAAATAACAAGTAATAAATGATTTGATTTGCTGAGTTTCAAGTGAAACGCCTTGACAACTCTTTTAAAAGATTGCCACGACATTTGGCAACAAATTTGGACGTCACGTCCTCCTCAGGTGGTCTTCACTTGTCGGGTCAAGATTTTAATTTGTCTAATAGTTTGGATTATGACCAATGACATTCCCATCAGTCCCAGCTGCTGGCAAAGCTGCAGAAAGATGTTGACTAATAAACTCTTATATTTTGTATATTTTTGTCCCATAAGTTTTAAAAATAAATGTTCCACCTGTCACTAATCTGGAGGTTCTCGTGCTCTGTGCTCTGCAGCCTTTCTGGCCTCTGGGTACAGGTATCGCCCGCGGCTTTCTGGCTGCTTTCGACGCGGCGTGGATGGTGAGGAGCTGGGGAATGGGCGTCCCGCATCTCAAGGTCCTGGCTGAGCGGTGAGCTCGCTTCATGAAACTACTAAAATGAGTAATATCATGCAGAAACATGCATGATGTAACTGCTTCCTGTTTCTTCACTTCCTGCCTTATACCCACCTGCACTGAGCGTTATGAAACGATGCAGAAAAAGAAAGTCTCACTATCTGTTCCTCACAGACACACACTCTCACCACAGGTCCTGCTCATAGGTTGCATTAATAGAAATAGACGTAGGCTCCATGACGTCACGTGCTGCTTTCTGAAGAGCTGCTGTGAAGCTCAGAGTGTGGTGACTTAGAAATAGGCAAAGACGTGGAGCGTGGGAGGACTGAATGAAACCTGATCGCTCAAACCAGCCGCCTATGACAGCACCCACCTGTCAATCAAAGCGTCCACGCTCTTAATCCTGCATAACTTTAAGCCTTAATATAATGTGAACAGGTGAGTTGTATATAAATTCACCCTCAGTACAGTTGTCATGAACGGGGAAATTAGCTACAGAGACCAAAACTGTCTTTTTGTACCAGGCTGTAAACATGTTTATTTCCGCTGTCTAACATGGGGACTTATGGAGACTGACTCACTTCTGGAGCCAGCCTCAAGTGGATGTTTGAGGAACTGCAGTTTTTGTGCCTGTTGTATTTATTTCACAGCTTATTAGGAAAACTGAGACATGAATTTAAAAGCTTAGAAAACGAAGGATTGACCTGGAAAGTTCTGAAAATAAAGTCTAAAATCAAAATTCACCAGAATGCCTGTGGATGTCAGGAACGCCTCCCATCCTGAGATAATTAGTGTGATTTGTTTTGATTGCGTATAAAGGTAAAAATTATTTCAGCGTGATTCCTCGATGTGACAGAAATAAACCAACGAGGCTGCTGGTGTTTGACAGGAGTCAGGGTTTGCACATTTTTAGCTTTTGGAAATTAGAAGACAAGAAAAGAGTTGATGAGAATCCAGAACGAAGTGTCGAGGACCTCTGTGGTCCTTTTTTGCAGATTTCTGCAGATGAATTCAACACCAGGCGATGCCAAAAATGTTTCTGTTCATCCGGTGTGAAGAGACAGAAAAGTGCACGGCTGAGTCACCGCACTCTTTCTTTGTCGGTGTCACATGTCTCTATGTGTTGATTGGCTTTAATTATTCCATTTTCACCTAATGCACAGAGAAAGCGTCTACCAGCTCCTGTCACAGACCACGCCGGAAAACACCAGCAAGAACTACAGCGGCTACAGCATCGACCCCAAAACACGGTACACCAGGGTGAACCTGCTCTCCATCCAAGCCCACCAGGTCAGGACTGTTGATCCTCTGTTTGCTCAACACAGATTTGACAGATCTGAATCATCATGGAGGTTATTCAGAGATGCAGAAAGAGACTTAACGTCCTGTCCTCATGCTAAAAAGATAAATATTGAATCTCAGCAAAGTAAATCAGCTTCTTAATTTCTGGGTCTAGACAGAGATTTGACACAGTATGATTATTAGGATGTCTTTTGGATGGTGTATAGTAAAAAAACTAAATATCTTCCTCCTGTATTTAGGTGCAGCACCTGTATGACCTTGACAAATCCAATCCACCGAGCAAGAAACCGAAGAGCAAGTTGATGCACATGCGTCAAGGTCAGCTGCTCTTTGTCCTCAGACATGCATGATGGTTCCTCTCTGACTTTATCATCGTGCTATGTTGAGCTGAGCAGGAAACGCTGTGTGGCTTTGTGGCATCGACACATTATTAAAAAAAAAAAAACCTGCACCATAAATATATCAAAGACACTTTTCCCGGTGTTACAGCAGAGCGTTGTCTGATGAGCTCTCCGTGTTTTGTCTGTTCAGATTCAGTCAGCGGTTTCGAAGAGTTGTTGAAATGGTGCCAGAAAAACACGACGGGTTACGAGAAAGTGAACGTTCAAGACTTCACCCAATCCTGGAGGTCCGGACTGGCTCTGTGCGCTCTGATCCACCGCTTCAGACCTAAGCTCATGTGAGTCGTACAACCACTAATTAGTTAATTCGACCCAGTTCTTTGGACCATCTTTTTATGTAATCAAATCAATCACGCAGAACCCGGAAAGCTGATTTCTTCGTCATGTTTGCTTTCTCGTTCCTCCACAGTGACATGTCCTCTCTGGACGAGTCCAACGCCGTTCACAACAACCAACTGGCTTTCAGCGTCTTGGAGAAAGAGCTGGGCATCCCGCCTGTCATGTCCGCCAGTGACCTGGCCAACAGTGGTCAGATAGATAAGTTATCCATGGTGCTGTACCTCACCCAGATCCAGAAGGCCTTCACCGTGCCGGCAAAAGGTAAAAGTTTGAGTATGCGAGGATAATTCATGCTTCACTATGTATTTCTGAAGACGGCTTCTGTTGGCGGCAGCATCAATCTTACATAATCCGGTTGCTTAGACACCGTGCAGCATCAGCATCACCTTAAACGGGTCAGGTGTCCTCCCACTGAAAATGTGTGCTGGCGTGGAGAAAGTGAGCAAATTGGCTTGCTGTCTCTTTAAGAGCATGCTACCCAGAATTCAGTCGGCTTTAAGTGGCTGGTGCTGAGCTTCAGAGACCAGCCTCTACTGGTTGTGCTGCTCTCCTGCACTGAAGCCAGCCCAGCAGCAGCAGCAGCAGCAGACAGAGCAAACAGCCACGGTGTGGACCTGGCTTATCGAGAAGAACTGGGGAGGGGGGTCTGATGGGACCGGCGTCACTATCCCTGCACCGAAGGAGGATTTACTCCCTGCTGTTTGCAGCAGAGGTATTATTTTTTTTATGGAGGAGTTTGTGCAGCGTAAATGTGAGCCTCAGCGTTCGGGAGGCACTGAATGAGCTGAAGTGGGTGTGATATACGCTCTGCCGTGTGTGTGTGTGAGAGTGTGTGAGTGTGTGTGAGTGTGTGTGTGTGAGATGCTGCTCTGCTTGGGATCCGCTGACTTGATGTGCAGGCAGGCAGGCAGGAGGGAGCTGTCAGTCTCCAGTAACCACGTCTGAACGATGAAGGAGTGGGAGTGGTGGTGAGAGTTGAAAGATGAGGAGTTCATATGTAGATTGACAAGTTAAATTCTGCTGCTGCTGCTGCGACGCTACAGAGAATACAAGTCAGATTATTTATAGTGTCCAACGTAAAAGGGCATTATTACCTTAATGATTAAAAAAAAGGCTCAGTCAGAATATTTTAAGCAGCTGTATGCAAAGCTGCAAGTAGGCCAACAATACTGGTCAAGTGTCTACAGGCTTGCAGCCCAGTGTAACAGTATGATAAAGTGTATTCTGTGTGTGTGTGTGTGTTTGTGTGTGTGTGTGTGTGTGTGACATTTTTCTTTCTTTCATTTTTTTCTGCTGGCTACAGAAGCTGCAGGCTCCCTGCCATCGTCCAAGCCTCTGACTCTCTCGCAGACACAGTCAGCTGTCTTCTTCCTGAACAAGCTGAAGCACAACTCTCTGCAAAGACGCAAGGTACGCCCGGCCCGGCCCGGCTGTGACGAGGGTTCACTGTTTACACAGCAACCAAGAAATGTCTGATAAAGATATATTTCCAGCGAGAGTTCACGCCCGCGACCTTTCGGTCTGCGCTCTTGTGTTTGTCTGAAGCTGGTTTCTAGTTATTTATTAAAAGATCTTTTTCGAATGTTTGTTTGAATGTTCTCTGCACAGACGACATAATCAGGTCACGTGATGATCGTGTCTCTTCTTGTTTTCTCTGCAGGAAAAGCTGGCGTCTGAGAAACGAGCAAGAGAGACGAGGATGGAAGATGAGGACAGCGTGAGTTGGGCTCAATCTCGTCTTCTTTTGATACTGAATTCAACTCCAACTCCAGCCTTATGACTTTTTTTTTTATTTTTACCTCAGACGGCGGCGCCTCCTGTGTCCCCTGAGCTCAGACCTGCTCCTGCTCCTGCTCCTGCTCCTGAGCCCGAGCCTGAACCTGAACCTGAACCTGAACCCGGCACCGCTGTGCCGATGACAAACAGCGAGGAGTGTTACTTCTGTAGTCAGAGGGTGTATGCGCTGGAGCGAATCAGTGCTGAGGGCAAGTTCTTCCATCGGAGCTGCTTCACGTGCCATGAGTGCGGCATCACACTCAGACTGGGAGGATACACCTTTGACCCGGCTACAGGTGAGCCTGCTCTGTCATAACTGTTCTGTATCTACAGAACATAATGTTTTGATAATCCACCCGTCCTTGATTGGAGCGCTTGATTCTGCGTGCTTGTATTTCTGCTTTCAGCAGCTGTTGGTATAATGTGTCCTCTCTTCTCTTTTATTTATTTATATATGTAATTAATAATTTGCACTGAGACCCTTTTTTAAAGGGGGGGCTTCCATTTAGCCTGAAAAGACATGAATCATTTAAGAAAACGGCTTTTTCCTCTCGAGCACGTCAACATTCATTTCCTTTAATTGTTTTTTCTCCCGCAGGGAGATTTTACTGTGAACTGCACTCTGAAGAGCTGGTGCTGGAAACCGGGTCTTGTAAGGTGGGTGACTGAACAGAACAGATGTTAAACCATGTTGAATCCTCGGTATCGCTCGTGCTACACAAGCGTCTGTTGCATGATACATCATCCTTCCTGGCGGCTGATCCGATGTCGTCGGCCTGCAGGGCTCACGTGCGACTAATGAGAGTGTTTGTGTCGAGGCGTATGTGCTTTGTGGACCTGTGAACAGGGGTTTCTTTCTTCGTTCTCTCAATGTCTTTTCTGTTCTCAGGAGAGCGAAGGAACTCTCAAAGGGGCGAGCGATGAGAACGGGCTTTCAAGTGACGATTACACGCCGTCAGATGAGGAGTTTGAGCACACTCTGGACTGTGGGCCTTCACGTAAATCTGAAGGACAGGACCAACATATACTTGAACTCAAAGAGGAATCACAAGAACCACAAGCTTCCGCAGATCCTCCATCTAAACCTGAGATAACAGCACCCGCTGAGGAGGACGCTCCCAAAGTGCCCTATCCCGTCCCCAAGCCTCGCCTCTCTCGCCAGACCTCGCCGAGCCCTCACCCCTCTCCTCCGACAGCAAAACCTCGCACAGTCCACCTCTTTAACCCCTCGACCCCTCCAGAGAAACGATCCTCTCCAACCCCGACGAAAGACGCCTCCAAGGCAGCGCCGGACTACCGTCCGAAGCAGTCGCTCAAAAAGCTTCAGCTCACCGACGAGGAGAAAACCCAGCTGGTGAACCTTCAGAGCCTCAGCGCCGACTCTGACTCTGAGACGCCCGGTGGATCCTCGTCCTGCTCCTCTTCCTCTGCTACAGCAGGAGGTCCGAGCCCTCCGAAACCAGAGGGCCTGGACGGGCAAGAAGAGGAGGGCTACTGGAGCGGGAGCACAGCTAGTCACATCCTAGTCAAGAGGAACCGACGCTGCTTCAAGAGGAAAGAGATCCCGAGCGGCCAGACCAGAGTAAGATCCAAGTTTTCCCCCTGGAATCTCTCGTCCCCGAGGATCAGCAGAGACACCCGGCTCAGCGTCCTCAACAGTCACCCGGGGAGAGTGGGTAAGATGATTCATCTTTAAACTTTGGTGGAGGAAAGTTACTGCAGGGAAAGAAAACTTTGCTTTCATCTTTCTCTACCACAGAAACGAAATTCAGACACGTTCACAGCGCCTCGGAGGAGGGCGTGGACGGAGACGACGACGACGATGACGACGACGACGACGAGGAGGAGATGTTTGAGCAAGATGACGTCGACTTATTCAACGAGAAAGTAAGGAGAGGAAACGGAGATGATGTTTTTCATTTTGCATGACAGTGAGCTGCTACATTTTAACCTCATGATACTGATACTCCAGTTTCAGACAGTGCCATCAGATCCCGTCGAAGCTGAGAAGCTGGAGTTGATGAAGATGAGGACGCTGGAGCGGCGAGCCAAGATGAGCGAGTTACAGCGACTGCGCAAAGCCCAGGTCGGTGTTCCAGTACTCAGAGCTCGTTTATGTTTTATGGTTTTTCGAAGACTCTGAGTAGAAGTGAAGCAATTTTTGTAAAATATTTGCTGTTTGTTATTTCCTGGTTTATTTAGCGACACCTGTGGTTACCGGTGGTAACAGCAAACGTGGTTTTAATACTTCTGTACGTGCTTGTACATGTGCAGCTGCTGTGTCAGAAATCCAACAGAACAGAAACTAGTGTTCCCGTTTACAGCAAAAACAAACTAACTCAAGTTATTTTATTTAAGTCTTCCTTTATAAAATAAGAAACCATGCTTAGATTTCATGCTGCGTGTCTTCCACAGAGTTACCTTTCCCAGGATGTGTGCAGTCTCACGGTGGCGGCTGCTCCCGCTCCTCCTCGTCTCATTACTCCCCGCGATATTTAAAATAACGACCACGTCTTGTTTCACTGACACATTTTTGATGAACGATCGCTGCGACGAATGCGTTTTCCCGATAAAAGCCAGCCCTCGTTGCACCAGTTTGAAAGCCTGTGATGTGAAGCCGTAAACTATGATGCTGGTATTAATGAGATCAAATCAAAAACATACATGCAACACTCACCTATAAATTCCTTGTGCTTATGTCGGTGAATCCTGCTTAGGAATGGCGGACTCCTCCACAAACACTGCAGGAAAATAAGATTTAAAGGTCCAGTGTGTCAGATTCAGGAGGCTTTATTTACAGAATATAATATTCAGAACTATGTTTTCATTGGCGTATAATCACCTAGAAAATAAGCATTTTTTAGAATGAGCCTTGTATATCTACAGACAAACAGCTCCATCATGTTTCTACAGTAGCCCTGAAAGGACAAACAAAGCAGGAGATTTGACAATGCCGCTGTAGTTTCTCCTTTATGCTCGACAGGAAGGATGAAGCAAATGTTCACTGCTAGATGGCACTAAATCACACACTGGTCCTTTTTAATAAAGTAATAAAGAGTACTATGACTTTTTTATATATATATTTGAGTACCTTACTTACTCTTTCTCGTCTCTGTGGTTCACAGTCCATCCAGCGGAGGCTGGAGGAGATCGAGGTGACCTTCAAGGATTTAGAAGAAAAGGGTGTAGAGCTGGAGCGGACTCTGCGAGGAGAGGCTGGTAAGACCTGTTCCTGACTGATTTTTTTTAGAATTATGAATATGTTTTATAGTCGAAGTCCTCTCTCTTCTGGTAATAGAAAGTGAAAGAGAGAAAACACAAATGAGCTGCTGTAGCTAATAAGGCAAATAAGTAAACAGCAGTATAATAAACACGAGAAATACTAAATACATGTACGTATATCAGACTGAATCTTAAGTCAGTTGAATCCACACTCGCTCACATGGGTGTTGTGTCACTGCACATACATCTTGTTCCATAACACTATATGTAGAGCTTCCTCTTATTATTTCAGCTGAACAAACAAACACACTTTTTCCACTTCCAGGCAGCGGCGGCTCTCCTGACATGATCGAGCAGTGGATCCAACTGGTCCACGAGAAGAACGCGCTGGTTTCCGAGGAGTCCGACCTCATGGTGGCGTAAGTGCTCGACCTCATAAATTCATAAATGCGATGCACGGTCAAAGCCTGCGGGGTCTCACCGGGAACACAACGCGTCTTTTGTGCAGAGTCGAAGCGGCACAGTGAGAAAAGCCGCTTACTGTTTGTTCTCACCACGGCAGCAGCCAATCTTCATGACTCCGTCTGTCATAAGGCCTCATAATGACCTGCAGCTATAACAGGATGTAATGTTGACATGACTCAGCTGATGTTTGCTTGTTTTTCCTCTCAGGTCCCGACAGCTCGAGCTCGAGGACAAGCAGAGCATGTTGGAGTTGGAGCTCAGGAAATACATGGAGCTGAACGGTGTGTGCTTTGGTGTGCTCGCTCCTCATGAACACGTTTGTTGTTGACGCTGCATGAACCGGCCTTTTCAGTCGAAGGAGACGTGGAAACAAGCGGCAGTCGTGTTCAGCCAAGGCTGAGAAAACGATCGGATGTTTCCTCCTTTAGTTCAGAGACTAAACATTGATGTATCCTCGATATTAGATCTTCTTTTTTTAGGCAGACGATACCGGCGTCACACCAACTCCCACAGATCATGTTGCATTATGGGTCGATTTGTAGCGTTCATGTGGCCAGGCTAGTTTCCTTCAAGTCTGTTTATAGCGTGTTAGTCATCACACACAGGTACAGGCTTAAAACATTACTCACATGCCTATATGTAAACGAATATGAAAACATAATTGGGTTGTTGTAAATGTTCCAACTGGCCACAAAGAAGTGATTTCAGTGTCGGTGCAGAAATACATCAGCCGTCTCAGTTAATAGAATCAGAGTTGCTGTCTTCATGTCTCCAGAGACAGTTTTTCTGTGTTAAACTTTTAAAGTGATGCTATAGAAAGAGGGACGTTTGTTTGAAAAGACTTTTGGATGAAAACTCTTGATTTGATGAAGCCATATCAGCTTTTTTTTAAACATTTCTTCCACAGAAAGAGAAGTGCGAATCCTGTCCTGCATCATTCGCGTTCACTTCGCTCTAAAGCTGCGATCCACTACACATGGAAATAACTGTAACAGTCTTCTGTGGAAGTCTAGTTTAACCCACAGAAGTCTCTGATGACTCTTTTTTTTTTCCAACCACAGAGGAAATAAATTCCTGACAAGTAAAAACAAGAAGAAGGAAAAACAGTCTGATAAACTCAGAGAGCGGGGCAGGACGTGATTTCTGCATTAATATAAGTATCTGTGGTGTTAGAGATGAAATAACTGTTTGACGGATCATTAGCTTTTAAATTAATGTGATGTGCTTCAACTCATTTACACAATTAGCAGTTACAGAGCTACTTTATCATTTGTTTGGAGTCGTGTTTTGGCCACCTGACAAACTAAAGTCCCACATTTACTCTGTTCTGTTCACTCCTCAGAGACATATGTGGCTCTTTAAGCGGCCAAATGCTTCACTATCTTTACCAGCTATTTCCTAACTGTGTCTGATCTCTGCAGAGCAGGCGATGTCCAGTGGATTTAAAAGCTTTTTGGCTGATAACAGCTGCAACTGCTGCAGCCAAAAATGACGCCGCGAGAGTGAGAAACAAAACCGTAAACGGCTGGAAACTCGCTCTAAAGCTCCATTAAGTGATTTAAGTGAATTCTGTCTGTTCACTTTCCGCACTGTCATCGAATCTTGACTATAGTTGTCCGTATGTGTTTGGCAGACAAGACGCCGGAGCAGCAGGCAGAAGAAGATCGGGTCCTCCAGCAGATGATCGAGGTGGTGGACATGAGGGACTCCTTGGTGTCGTTTCTGGATGAGAAGAGGCTGAAGGAGATCAGCGAGGAGCAGGAGGCCTTCTCCATCAGGGAGGCTAAGCGGCACTCGAAGGCCGGAGCTCAGGTTCACTGGGCGTAAGGCCTATCACGCACACACGGCATGAACCTGTACCTACCGCACGGTTAGATGCCCTCAGACTTTCAGACTTGGAACCTGAAAACGTTTTTGAGAAGCCAAAGATGAGACCGAATCATTGGGGGAGGGTGATCCACCAACGAGGATCATCCAGCTAGGATAAAGAGTTTGAGGCTTAAGGGCCAGAGGCTGAGTGAACACCAGTTGCAATCCAGCCCCCCTAGAGGGAGACATAAGCCTGGAGATGTGAGCTTTTTAAGTCCACGACGCCTGCCGTGATAGTGCGGTCACGGGCACCAGGACCTCTAGTGTCTGCTGCACTATTTAACAACCGCAACACAGCAGATAATCATTACCCCAGCCTGGGACTTGGCCTGGTTTGGTGTCAGGAACATGTGACTCATGTGAGTAGCTGGCTTTGATAGATAGATCTAGGTTGGAGACGGTAGACAGTGTTTTTGATGTTGATTTTACTTGTGACATCATGGATTAAGTGCTACTGTAAACAATGACATAACATACATATCATAACTCTATGTTTAGTATTTGTATACTGGATAAAGTCTAGAAATATAACGGTGGAGAAAAGATAAAATATTAGTTGTTAAAATTCCGTTATTAGTACTCATGGTTCAGTTTACTTTTACATTAATGAACTTTCTGAATTTTGTAGCGCCTCCTGCTGTTCGCCACGTCCTTCCCTGATCGCATGTTGGATAGTTAATCTCAGGGGTCGATCGTTCAGTCCTCTAGGATCAGAGATCTTCACCGATGGCCTTCAACTGTCGGCTGCTCTTTGACTGGTGGTGTATTATACGAACACAAGGTGGAGGGGTGAATGGAAAAAAAACCAGACTTCATCTATTTATAAATGCCATCGTTTATCGTTTGCAGGTGTTCCTATTCATGTGCTGCCCAAATGGAGACAAAGAGCAGTTTGTCGTTTAGTGAAGAGGAGCCTTATATATTCATTGTTCTGCTGCCAGGCGGTGCCACCTGGACGGCACCTCACAGTATATCAAATAAAGATCATGCACTTTGAGGTTTCTGTGTTTTTGAAGGTCTGCGGTGATTTAACTAATGCATGTTAAATCAGGTGTTACCGGTCACCGTGCCGTAACGTCGACCACATCCAGAGCTGCAGTTATATAAAAGGTTTGGCTGCTGTTCTAACTTCTCACCTGTAGGGCGCTCACCTGTGCCTCTAGAAGATCTTCAGATGTTTTATTTCAATTAAAAGGTTAAAATATTCCACTGAAAGTAAAATTCCTGAATTCAAATTGTTGTCAACAAAATGTACATAAAGTATCAAAAGTACTCATTCAGTCTGATATTGTCATATATGATAATATTGCAGTATTATTGTTGAGTTTTACATACTGTTTACTGGCAGTTTATTAAAACATATTTAATGAGATTTTTATTATTTTATTTAGTTTTTCTACACTAAAATAACGGTAAAGAAAAAACATAAAATAAAGTAAAATATCTTGTTAGCAAATGTAAAAAACTACATTTATTTACAATGTTTTACAGAGAAATACCGAGCATGTTGAGATAATAATTTATTTTACCCAAATTATTATCTCAACATGCTTTTATAACACTTGTCACGTTCACACACAGAAATCAAGGTTCAGTGTGTTGCTCAAGAACTACTAAGAACTTCGACTGACCTGGGAGTTGAACCTGAAACCCTCCGATTATTAAATCACCATAAATCCACACTTCAGCCACAGCTGCCTGTAACTGTAACTAATAATTAAAGGAACAGTTTGGTTGTTGCTTTACAGATAATGTCTGTAATTTTTAACAGACATTTTTATACAAAATATATATTATTATTCATAAATTAACAATATATTTTTTTACAGTGTTATTAAAACTGTCAAATATAGGGGAAAAAAGTACAATATTACCCTGAAATCCAGGGGAAGTATAAAGTAGCATTCAGGGAAATAATCGGAGGTTTTCAGGTTCAACTCCCAGGTCAGTCGAAGTGTTCTTGAGCAACAACTGAACCTTGATTTCTGTTGTGTGAACGTGACAATTTATAAAAGCATGTTGAGATAATATTTTGGGTAAAATAAATTATCTTAACATGCTGTATTTCTCTGTAAAACATTGTAAATAAATGTAAGGTTTTTTTACATTTGCTAACATGATATTTACTTTATTTTATGTTTTTTTCTTTATATTATTTTTGTGTAGAAAAACTAAATAAATATAAAAATCTCATTAATATGTTTAATAAACTGCCAGTAAACAGTATGAAAACTCAACAATAATACTGCAATATTATCATATATGACAATATCAGACGGAATGAGTACTTTTGATACTTTATGTACATTTTGTTGACAATATTTTTGTAACATTTGAATCAGGATATTTCAGTGGAAATTTTAACCTTTTAATTGAAATAAAACATCTGAATTCTCTAGAGGCACAGGTGAGCGCCCTACAGGTGAGAAGTTAGAACAGCAGCCAACCTTTTATATAACTGCAGCTCTGGATGTGGTCGACGTTACGGCACGATGATCGGTAACGCCTGATTTAACATGCATTAGTTAAATCACGCAGACCTTCAAAAACACAGAAAACTCAAAGTGCATGATCTTTATGATATACTGTGAGGTGCCGTCCAGGTGGCACCGCCTGGCAGCAGAACAATGAATATATAAGGCTTCCTTCACTAAACGACAAACGGCTCTTTGTCTCCATTTGGGCTATTCTGCCAGCACATGAATAGGAACACCTGCAAACGATAAACGATGGCATTATAAAGAATGAAGTCTGTTTTTTTTTTTTCATTCACCCCTCCACCTCGTGTTCGTATAAAACACCACCAGTCAAAGAGCAGCCGACAGTTGAAGGCCATCGGTGAAGATCTCTGATCCTAGAGGACTGAACGATCGACCCCTGAGATTAACACCACCCAACATGCGATCGGGAAGGACGTGGCGAACAGCAGGAGGCGCTACAAAATTCTAAGTTCATTAATGTAAAAGTAAACTGAACCATGAGTACAAAACGGAATTTTAAAACTAATATTTTATCTTGTTTATTTTCTCCACCGTTATATTTCTACGACTTTATCCAGTATACAAATACTAAACATAGAGTTATGAGATGTTATGTTATGTCAGTTTACAGTAGCACTTAATCCATGATGTCACAAGTAAAATCAACATCAAACACAAACACCGCGTACCGTCTCCAACCTAGATCTATCTATCAAAGCCAGCTACTGCAGCTTTGAGTCACATGTTTCTGACACCAAACCAGGCCAAGTCCCAGGCTGGGGTAATGATTATCTGCTGTGTTGCGGTTGTTAAATAGTGCAGCAGACACTAGAGGTCCTTGGTGCCGTGACCGCACTATCACGGCAGGCGCCGTGGACTTAAAAAGCTCACATCTCCAGGCTTATGTCTCCCTCTAGGGGGGCTGGATTGCAACTGGTGTTCACTCAGCCTCGGGCCCTTAAACCTCAAACTCTTTATCCTAGCTGGATGATCCTCGTTGGTGGATCACCCTCCCCAAGGATCGGTCTCATCTTTGGCTTCTCAAAAACGTTTTCAGGTTCCAAGCTGAAAGTCTGAGGGCATCTAACCGTGCGGTAGGTACAGGTTCATGCCGTGTGTGCGTGAAAGGCCTTACGCCCAGTGAACCTGAGCTCCGTTCTCGAGTGCCGCTTAGCCCCCTGATGGAGAAGGCCTCCTGCTCCTCGCTGATCTCCTCAGCCTCTTCTCATCCAGAAACGACACCAAGGAGTCCTCATGTCCACCACCCGATCACTGCTGGAGGACCCGACTTCTTCTGCCTGCTGCTCCGGCGTCTTGTCTGCCAAAACACATACGGACACTATGGTCAAGATTCGATGACAGTGCGGAAAGTGAACAGACAGAATTCACTTAAATCACTTAATGGAGCTTTAGAGGAGTTTCCAGCCGTTTACGGTTTTGTTTCTCACTCTCGCGGCGTCATTTTTGGCTGCGGCAGTTGCCGCGTTATCAGCCAAAAAGCTTTTAATCCACTGGACACCGCCTGCTCTGCAGCGATCAGACACAGTTAGGAAATAGCTGGTAAAGATAGTGGAGCATTTGGCCGCTAAAGGAGTGAACAGAACAGAGTAAATGTGGGACTTTAGTTTGTCAGTGGCCAAAACACGACCCAAACAAATGAAAGTAGCTCTGTAACTGCTAATTGTGGAATGAGTTGAAGCACATCACATTAATTTAAAAGCTAATGATCCGTCAAACAGTTATTTTCATCTACTAACACCACAGATACTTATATTAATGTAGAAATCACGTCCTGCCCCGCTCTGAGGCCTCTGAGTTTATCAGACTGTTTTTCCTTCTTCTTGTTTTTACTTGTCAGGAATTTATTTCCTCTGTGGTTGGAAAAAAAAAAAGAGTCATCAGAGACTTCTGTGGGTTAAACTAGACTTCCACAGAAGACTGTTTCAGTTATTCCATGTGTAGTGGATCGCAGCTTTAGAGCGAAGTGACAGCGATGATGCAGGACAGGATTCGCACTTCTCTTTCTGTGGAAGAAATGTTCAAAAAAAAAGCTGATATGGCTTCATCAAATCAAGAGTTTCATTCTCAAAGTCTTTTCAACAAACGTCCCTCTTTCTATAGCATCACTTAAAAGTTTAACACGAAAAACGTCTCTGGAGACATGAAGACAGCAACTCTGATTCCATTAACGGAGACGGCTGATGTATTTCTGCACCGACACTGAAATGACTTTTGTGGCCAGTTGGAACATTACAACAACACCAATAGTTTCATATTCGTTTACATATAGGCATGTGAGTAATGTTTTAAGCCTGTACTGTGTGTGGATGACTAACACGTCTATAAACAAGAACTAGCCTGGCACATGAACGCTACAAAATCGACCCATAATGCAACATGATCTGTGGGAGTTGGTGTGACGCCGGTATCGTCTGCCAAAAAAGAGATCTAATATCGAGGATACATCAATGTTTAGTCCTCTGAACTAAAGGAGAACACGACGTTTCTCAAGCCTTGGCTAACAAGACTGCCGCTTGTCCACGTCTCCTCGACTCAAAAGGCCGCTTCATGCAGCGTCACAACAAACGTCGAGGCACACACCAAAAGCACACACCGTTCAGCTCCATGTATTTCCTTGAGCTCCAACTCCAACATGCTCTGCTTGTCCTCGAGCTCGAGCTGTCGGGACCTGAGAGGAAAAACAAGCAAACACAGCTGAGTCATGTCAACATACATCCGGTTTATAGCTGCAGGTCATTATGAGGCCTTATGACAGACGGAGTCATGAAGATTGGCTGCTGCCGTGGTGAGAACAAACAGTAAGCGCGTTTTTCTCACTGTGTCCGCTTCGACTCGGCACAAAGATGCGTGTTTTCCCGGTGAGACCCGCAGGCTTTGACCGTGCATCCGCATTTAGTTTTATGAGCCAACGAGGCCGAGCACTTACGCCACCATGAGGTCGGACCTCCGGAAACCAGCGCGTTCTTCTCGTGGACCAGTTGGATCCACTGCTCGATCATGTCAGGAGAGCCGCCGCTGCCTGGAAGTGGAAAAAGTGGTGTTTTTTTGTTCAGCTGAAATAATAAGAGGAAGCTCTACATGTAGTTTATGGAACAGATGTATGTGCAGTGACACACACCCATGTGAGCGAGTGTGGAGATTCAACTGACTTAAGATTCAGTCTGATATACGACAATGTATTTAGTATTCTCGTGTTTATTATACTGCTGTTTACTTATTTGCCTTCACTTAGCTACAGCAGCTCATTTGTGTTCCCTCTTTTCACTTTCTATACCAGAAAGAGAGGACTTCAATAAAAACATGCACGCGTGAAAATCAGAAAAACGATTCATAATTCTAAAAAAAATAGTGAGAACAGGTCAGTTACGGAACGGGTCTACCAGCCTCTCCTCGCAGAGTCCGCTCCAGCTCACACCCTTTTCTTCTAATCCTTGAAGGTCCCTCGATCTCCATCCCAGCCTCCGCTGGAGGACTGTGAACCACAGAGACGAGAAAGAGTAAGTAAGGTACCAATATATATAAATAAAAGTCATAGTACTCTTTTATTACTTCATAAAAAGGACCAGTGTGTGATTTAGTGCCATCTAGCAGTGAACATTTGCCTCATCTCCCGTCGAGCATAAAGGAGAAACTACAGCGGCATTGTCAAACTCCTGCTTTGTTTGTCCTTTCAGGGCTACTGTAAAACATGATGGAGCTGTTTGTCTGTAGATATACAAGGCTCATTCTAAAAAGCAACATAAATATAACAATGCTTATTTTCTAGGTTATAACCCAATGAAAACTAGTTCTGAATATTATATTTCTGTAAATAAAGCCTCCTGAATCTGACACACGGACCTTTAAATCTTATTTTCCTGCAGTGTTTTGTGACGGAGTCCGCCATCCCAAGCAGGATTCATCGACATAAGCACAAGGAATTTATAACAGGATGCTGGCATGTATGTTTTTGATTTGATCTAATTAATACAGCATCATAGTTTACGACTTCACATCACAGGCTTTCAAACTGGTGGCAACGAGGGCTGGTTTTATCGGGAAAACACATTCTCGCAGCGATCGTTCATCAAAATGTGTCAGTGAAACAAGACGTGGTCGTTATTAAATATCGCGGGAGTAAATGAGACGAGGAGGAGCGGGAGCAGCCGCCACGTGAGACTGCACACATCCAACTCCTGGGAAAGGTAACAAGACTGCAGCATGAAATCAAAGCATGTTTCTGTATAATAAAGAGTTTGTTGTTTTTGCTGTAAATAAACATTCTGTTTGTTGACGAACACACTCAAGCACATACAGAAGTTTAAAACCACGTTTGCTTCTACTCAGAGTCTTCGAAAAACCATGAAACATAAACTGAGCTCTGAGTACTGGACTACCGACCTGGGCTTTGCGCAGTCGCTGTAACTCGCTCACTTGGCCTCGCCGCTCCACGCGTCCTCATCTTCACATCACTCCAGCTTCTCAGCTTCGACGGGATCTGATGGCACTGTCTGAAACTGGAGTACAGATCATGAGGTTAAATGTAGCAGCTCCTGTCATGCAAATAAAAAAACATCATCTCCGTTCCTCTCCTACTTTCTCGTTGAATAAGTCCACGTCATCTTGCTCAAACATCTTCCTCGTCCGTCGGCGTCGTCGGCATCGTCGTCGTCGTCTCCGTCCACGCCCTCCTCCGAGGCGCTGTGAAGTGTCTGAATTTCGTTTCGTGGTAGAGAAAG